>NC_051154.1:104046983-104346983 GCF_013339745.2 Dermacentor silvarum | reverse complement strand
AACAAGGCGACGCGTAACGGTCCCCGCGAGAACTCTCGCGTGTTTCCAGTGCTGGAACGTGCTGCGCTGGAGGACCGACAACGTTGGAGCCCTTGTTACCTGGAAAGTGCTTCTCCGCTTCGCAGCGCGCGCCGAGACGCGGCGTGCGCGCAGTGAGCTCTTTTAGATTTCAACACGGCGCCGATGAGTGTACAGCAGAGCGGATCGGTAAAGAGACCCCCCTCGGGGTATGTCCAGCCTTGGCCCTTTAATGTTACCCAGACAACGCCTTTGTCTTAAGTCTATACCTCTAATTTTATTTGCATACACGGAAAACAATTCTACTTCTATTTGTATGAGGTGAACAACACAAAAGAAGGTAGCAAGATGAAGAGGGAAAAAATGATGCTTCCGGGGGGAAAATGACTGTTTTCTCGGTAGTAGAACGATAATATTTCTAGAAGCGGCTAAAATTTGGCAAAATGATAAGAGTAACGCAGATGATTGACAGACTGGCGTGTCATTGCAGACGCGTGGAAAGTTCTTGTATGTGAAGTTCTGAGCATAAGCTCCTCTGCAATTTATAACAGCCGTCTACTCGGTGGGATATGAAAGTAAGATGTACGAAGTACGGTACCTTTGCTTAAACACTGTAAACTAGTACGAAACAGTGTCTTAGTCAGACACACATTCTCTGTTCTGTTATACACTGAATCAAGCAATAGTTTCTAATGTGGTGTTTCGTCTGAGTGACCTGAGATGCATCATCGCCGCCTAATATAATACGAGAAATAGTGACTTTGTTAGATGATGTTGTTTCCGCCGCAGTGGCATAGCGGCTATGAACTTATTTTTCTTAGCACGAAGTCGCAGGTTCAATACATTGCCACGGCAGCCAAACTCCGATGACGTCGCAATGCATAAACTCGTGTGTGCTTAAATTTAGGGGTTCGTCAAAGAAGCATCCGTTGTCGTAATTAAGCCGGAGTCCCAGCTTTAGTGTCTTTCATAGCCCGAGTGTTGGTTTGGAACATTCAAGCCCATGAATCTATCACCATGTGTTGTACTGATATGTTGGAAGTGTACGAGAGTGTTTCAAATAGTAGTGACAAAGTGATTGCATTCACTGAAACAAGCACACCAGAATCATGAAACTGATGAACACGAAAGTCATTTTTATAAATGCCGCTGACAGTATATAATGTTGTTGCCAACTATGTGCTATTTTAATTTTTAAGAAAATAGGGGTACAGACAAACGGAGCGCTCCATTTGTTTGTCTCCTATTTTTCTTACGAGCTGTACATTCCGTGTACGTGTGTTTGGGCCCTTCAGGCTGTCATTAAGATTACCAACTCACCCAGCAACAAGTTCTGCTATTCTAGAATCAACGCGAGCATCATTGACGGCTCTGTAAGTTATGATGACGCACGTGTAAAGACCGGACATACTTACTTGCACAGGGTCCGCAGTGGATCCGATTGGCATCGACTGCGCTGCCAGTATTTCCACTATTGCTGCCGTGTTTGGCGGGCAGAATATACGCTCACCCAGCAATCCATTTTCTTCTCCTGAGCTTGTCGCCTGCCAGCCAGCCAGCCTGCCTGTCAGCCGGCCTAACAGCACATTCGCTGTTACGTAACAATATCAGTCACCATGCTTTGAATTGTGCCACTTCATTTGAACATACGCATTTGCTTGGTAGTTTTAGTGCGATCATCGCTCGATTTGGGGCAAACGATGTTTTAGAGCGCAGCTCTTAGGCGCCCATTCCTGCGTTGAGCGAAGGTGTAGTTCCTCGGCGTAATCGAGCGAACAAGCACTGCGCAAAATGAAAGAGCGAACGTGGAGCGCAGCGGGGGATGAAAGACGACGATTGTGAAGAGACCGCGAGGAAGGAAGTGGAGGAGGAGGCTGCCGCAGAACTATAAGGCGGAAAGCGGTGGAGGAGAAGGGTATGGCGAAAGCGTGACAAGAAAAGCGTAGTGACGCGCAAGGCGGGCGACGACCACTACGAGATGGCGGCAGAGTAGCGCGCCGTCGTCTGCTCAACGATGGCATGCGGTGAGCGCATTTAACGATACCATATATGGAAACAAAGCGCTGCATGAGTGGAGGTCCGTCTGGGGCGGCTGCTGGGAATAGCGCCAACGCGTCACCCACGCGCTGCCTCTCGCGATCTCCCGATTAGCGAGGCAGTCGACCCACACTTCGCTTAGTTTGCAACGTGCCGCACGAGACAGATTTTCCAGCGCCAGCCGATATATTGCGAAGTGAAAACATGCGTATAGACGTGCACTCAAATTTCGCATTAGGAAGTATTGTAATCGTCGGTGAATTTTTGAGAAGACAAAGGAAATGTGGGAAAAAAAAAACTTACGAGGTTTAACATGCCGAAAGAACTCTTTGCGTTACGCCGTATGTGGAGGGCTCCGGGCTAATCTTGACCAACTGGGTTCTTCAAACGCGCAGCCCAAAACATGGTATAGCGGCGTTTTTTGCAGTTCGGCCATTATTTTGGCCCCATCGAAAGGCGACCACCGCGGTCAGGAATTGAACCTGTGACCTCGTTCTCAGCAGCACTACGCCGTAGACACTGATCAACTGCGACGGTAACAGGGGAAATGGTTAACCCAGGACATTGCGCGTGCGGAGGCGAAGGAACAGACTATTCATCTTTATTTGGAGGCCTTTGCTAATACCTCAAGTTTGCCATCAGGATTGGTCGGTGCCGAATCCGATCGCAGCGTATACGAACTGATATTCGAAAACTGACTGAGAAGAATGCAGGGCACGATACTTCACCCTTCGTCCATTTTGTATACGCGTTCTACACCCCACGTAAACATGTCGAAACAACTAGTCTGCCAGCCGATATAGGTAGAAAAGCCAACGTGAAGATTGATGGAAAGCCATGCGCAATAATAATAATAAATAAGAGGAGTCCTTTCCTGAGAAATAGTTTTCGAAGTAGAACAGCCTACTTGTCTTAATTTAGGTAAATTACTATCCGTTCTTGGGCCATGACTGCACTTTAGAGCAACTTGCAGCTAAGTGCTTCTTCTTCAGCGTAAACGTGTCATCCTCTGTATTAGCTTCAACCGCAGCATTCATTGTTCGTTCAGAGAGGAAGATACAAAGGGCCGTAGCCCTAGTAAGTAGTTTGGTAATTTAATTTGTTTTGTTTTCTAATTTACTTTGTGGTCGTCTTTACGCAAAGCAAAGCAGTGGCTCGCACATCCTTTAGGTGTCAGTCTCCTTCTTTTTCTCCCATTTTCCCTTGAAATAAATATTCCGCCTTAAATCCTGAATCAAGTACGAACGCCAAAAGGCCTGCGCTTTTCCCTACCGCCTTCACATGAGCTGGAAAAGCGGAGCAGGCAGCTGTCTTAAATGTGAATAGGTAAATTAAGAAGCAAGACAGTGAAAAAAAAATAGCAACTAAGACGTCATGCAAATGTGCAAAGTGTTCAGGATATTCTGCAAAGATTAATGATGACGGAGAAGCTTCACGTGGAGACGGAGGCTCCGATCATTTGTATTCTGTTCTTCGAGCGCTACGTACTTGCGCTGTGCAGCCACGGTACTGTACTTACTACTAAATTATGTATGCGCTACATTGCACGCTGCACTCAAAAATTCACAAATTAAATAGTTTTCCGATAAAAAAAAATCAGTGGGAACTTGCGCTACACCCTCTAGCTGTACAAGCCAGGTAGCGCTCAGTGTTTTAAATCTATCTTGGCGGTGTCGTAACGCATGCCGAGTCATTTGAACAGGGTGGCTTAACCCATCCATTTGTTAAAAGAGCCCACCCCCAGCCAGCTTGTTCAAAACTTGCGTATTCACCTTAGGCACACTGCTTCGCACAAGTATGCGAACGTATACTACCTTAAGATAAATAGTCGCCGGAAATGCGCATTTACTCTGCCAATAATAACGCAAATCCCGACGCAACGTCTGCTGGTTAAGGAGAAGAATAAAGGAGATGTTTTGACTCGAGCGCTTAGGTATGGCAGGGGCGCGAAAGCCGAACTTTGTCAACAATATTGCGCCCAGGAGAAGCCGCACTGGAGACACACACCCACGGGGCAAAACTAGGCGAGCTGGTGCAGCTGGCATCGTCGGGTCGCCGGTTTTGTCTCCATTGATTTCGAAGCCGCGCGTGCGTGCTTTCTCGCCGAGAGCGTCAGAGGAAGTCGGCTGGCTGCAGATCTGTTTGAGGTTGTATTCAGGCGGCCCCTTGTGCTTTTGAAGGCTGTCGCGTATAGCCAGGAAGCCCGGCTGCCTGTCACGCTAGATATTGAAAAACTGTTTCAGGATGGCCCGATAGGGGAGCGCATTGAAAGCGAACGCGACCCCGGCGAGAAAGCAACGTGCGGAAGGAATTGATCCGGGACGCGCCGCTGAAGGCGCGTCCAAGAAACGCGTCGAACCGTGCAAACAGGTTGAGCCCGCTGTCTGCCTTGTTGGCTCTCTTGCCGGCGCGCCCGCTGGCGGCTCACTGGGTTGAATGTCTCGAGCTGCCGGATTTTTTCCTTCGCCCCGTTTCAAATTGCGCCGCTTTCTATCAGCCGACCGTCGGGCCAGCCTCAGCCACCGGCCGTGCGACACGGGCGTCAGCTCCCGTCCGTCGCCGGCGCGAACAACAAGCTCTGCGCTTCAATTCCTCCCGTCTGCTGTGCGCGCTCTACCCGCTCACTTTGACTCCTACTTCTTTCTTACTTGGGGAAGAAGGGAGAAAAAGTTACGTTTCAGTGAACAATATCCTTATTTTCGAAGTAGATCAAAAAATTATGAAGAAAGAAAGAAAGAAAGAAAGAAAGAAAGAAAGAAAGAAAGAAAGAAAGAAAGAAGAAGCGCCTGGATAAGGAGGGATTTAGTTTTGAAAAGAAAGTGCCGGAAGAAGTTGCACACGTAGCAATAACAGCGAGTAGCACGCGGCTGCCAACCATACTGCGGCAATTTTTGTTCTAGAAATTTCTCTGCTGTTGTGGCCGAAAGATATGAACAACAAGTCCGGTCTTGCGCTGCGTAGTGTGTGTTTTCTAAGCTTTCAGTGAAGAAAGGGTGCCATGTTGATAACGACGAATTGAGACGTTTGGTGTGCGTACGTTTAGTTGCAGTTAATTAGAGCGAGATTGAAGCCTCGCAGGTTTGCTAGGTTGCTCAGAGAGAGAGAAACAAAGAAAAGGCAGGGAGGTTAACCAGAAATAGTCCGATTTGCAGCCGTGGAAGGGTTGGAAGGGGAGAAAGGCACTTATATAGGTAGGGGTGAAAAATAAATGTGTGCAAGTTAAGGGAAATTGGTGCACATGATTCTGAGGCGGCGCACGTCACTGTCACAATATATACCTCGCAGGCCTGTAGACCACAGGAAGCGAACTAGTCCTCTAGCGCTCTAAACGCATACGTTTCTTTTGACCCTTGTTATAATATCTTTTGTACTGACAACAGTACCCATTTGTCCAGTATCTGTAACGTGGTGCACAGCACCTGCCTCTCCGTACTATAATGCGGAGCGCACCGCGTAACGTATAAGAACACACAGAAAATGTGCGATTGTTTCACCACAGCAGCAAGTGTCACAGGTATGGTTGTCGGCCATTCGAATAAGGTTGCTTAGGATGTTAATTGAAGTGATAGCCTTAAACGACTGGAGTACATAAACCAACCCACGCCTTGCTTGCTGCGTGTATCTCAGAAAACAAGTTTCATATCTTCGATTTACATTTAGCCACAGTCCCAAGACCACCTCGAGCATAAATTATCTGTTCGTCAATATGGACAGTAAGTAACCGTTGCGAACAGTCCCAAATAGTAGTTGATTACATGGTTGATTGATTAATTGATTTATTGTGAATTGTAAAGGTTACAATGAGTACAGTATGCCGCCGGCTTCTCCAAAACGTTAAATTGATAAAATGAATGAAGAATGATAGGTGAGCTGAAACCTTTAAGCTATTTAGCACTTCGCTAGCAAACGTGCGGCCATCACTTGCAATTAAAACAAAAAGGCACAGAAAATTATATATACCACATTCTTCCCAATATGACATAAGACTGTAGAAACAAGTCTTCTAGTGATCAGAGGAATTTTACAAACACTTCACAAATAGTTACATTAAACAAGAAAACAAGCTTAGCACAATTTTGTAATACCACGCGAAAACTTGAGGCATCGTCATCGTGCTCTCTCTCCCCCCCCCCTCCCCTTCCTTTTTTTCTTTTTAATATACACGGAGACCAATATCACCCCGTAAGAGCCTACAAAACGAAGAGAACTGCAATATCAGAAAATAATAATAAAATATATATATACCAGTCATAAAGTCGGTTGAATGTTCTTCTCAAAAGACGTGTATGTCTCTCGTATCGAGGGCAATAATTAAGAGGTGTTGTAAGTTTTCTCACGAGTGCCGACACTCGCAACAAGGAAAAAGTCAGAGGCATATGCGGGAAAGAAAGCGACCTGGTGTATGCTTCTGACCTTTAGCGATTGATCACAAGGTCGCTAAGTGGCTGGAATCGGTATGCACCGGGAAACATAAGTGTGCATCCACTCTATAGAAACTTTCGTGACACCTGATGTGTCACGAAAGTTTGGCTGTTGACTCAATGACTTCCAGAAATCGTTCGCAACTAGAATTCGCTTCCCCTGCATGGTCACCATGTCGGGAGTACTTTATCAGCATGCTGGAAGCTATTCAGAATAGAGCAGCCAGATTCATCTCGCGTAAGTACGACCATCGTTCTAGCATTTACCGAATAACGAAAGACATTTCACTTCAGTCAGTGGAAACTCACCTCGCCGCGTGATCGCCGTTCTACGTCTGCTTCACGGGTACATTTATATCTCAAGGACACTGACTTGGCCTCCCGTTTATAGACATTATTTGTATTTTGTTTTGTTCTGCCTGTGTCTCGGTCATTTCTTTATTTCCTCTTTTCTTTCCTCATATTTTAGTTTCCTATATTCCCTCCTCCTGAAGGAGTAGGCAGGCGTTGTGCCCCTCTCGGTGGCAGCTGTCAGCTTGCTCCCTCCCGATTTCCTTCGTGTCCTTGTGTTATATGTGTACAAACCAAATAATAATAATTATATCAATAAATCTCAAGGTTTGCCGATTCATGCTCCTGTGCGCATCCACGACGCTTTCACAGCATGCTCAGTTTCATGCGCATTTATGGTCACTGAGAGCAGAGCGAGCCCTACTTAGGTCACGAACCATTGTCTAATTTGAGGGCGAGTATTAGGTTTAGATAGCTACAAATTTTGATAGACAAACCCAAATATTGAACTTGGTGGCACAAGCCACCACCCAGTTACATAGGAGACGCTCCTACTATTCATGCAGGGCAGGTCTGCGCGTGTTCCTGGTGTGTTCTGAGAAAGAGGACAGCGCACGTAGGGCCGCCGAATGGGAGAGTGTAGCGCGGTGAACTCCTTTTTCTTCCCCATCTACTTGCGCTGATCTAACATTTTCTTAGCAAGAAAACTTGTTTTGATTATGTTTTTGTACCGCCAGCGCAGTATGTTGCGCTTCGGTGTGTGGCTTTTTCTAGGGATGTCATGGATTGCGGTGTTCGGGGCGAATTGCATTGGTAAGTCCGAGGAACAAAGACCATCTTCGAGTGTTTAAGGCTACGTGCCCTCAAAATCGGAGTTTTTTTCTGATTTAACTGAAAACGTAGAACGTTACTTAGACGCCACAGGGGATAAAGAAAAGCGAAAAAAAGAAAAAAAGGAGAAAGGTCAGGCAAAATAGTACTAGTGTTTTTTTAGAATTCGTGATGTATTGGAACCAGAATTACTTAAGGTAAGAGAAGCACTTGGCCTTTTGTACAAACTGCGAAAGACACGCAATCCTTCATTGATGCACTAGACGCCCCTGCGGAAGCTAGAAATTTTTATGGAGTAGTCATTTTCGTGCTAAGAAAGGGGAAGGAGAAAGCAGGCGAGAGGACCGTCATTTCTTGTTACGGCCGCATTGATAAAAAACGAAGGGACCCTGTGGTAGCGTGAATCGAGGACAGATTTGATGTTTGAAATTTACAGAGGCCGTTATGTGGCGGTGTTTGTTAAATGTCATGTCACTACATGGCGGCACCCACCGAAGCGGTGGCTCTCCGAGTACCAAACTCGGCTTGATTCGTGGTAACGCGTGAAGTTAGTAAGCTAGGAGAAGTGACTGCGGTTATCGCTTTCTCTCAACTAACGTGTGTAATGAAGATTGATTCATTAGACACCGCTGATTCTGAATTCGATTGTCGATTTCATGGCTCGTAGGCCTAACGTGGATTAGCTTGGCTGGTGAAGGCACGTCAAGTTGGTTACTCAAAATTAGGCGCAATAAATCGCTTGCTGCTAATAGAATAACACCTTAATTGCAATTAAACACAAAACCACGAAAGGCAAAATTACTCTTCCTATCATAAAATGGTATAGTTTATTTTAATATTTATAATAGCTTTTTTTTTGACACCGTAGTGGCGCTGCAAGCGCAAGACGGTATTCGCAAACGCAAAGCCTTATTCTAAAACTCATCGCTCTTGCATGCCCCAACGCTAACACCCGCAAAGCTCTTTGGGGCCCCAAACTTTTGGGGCCCCTATTCTAAAACTCTCTAATTTGGTCCCTGGCATCCATCAGTATGCCTTCACATTCGCAAGACAATTAATCGAACATGTTTACTTAAGTGAATTACTTAAGTGAATTAAGTAGGGAGGCACGTAAACATTCCTTTTTATACACTGTTGATATTTCATGGTCCATATTTGGCGAGCATTCCCTTCTCTAAAATAACCTGATTGGTTTAAAACAAGCCCGTATATAGTGGGGCGGCTGATGTCAGTCAGATAATTTGACCATTTTTTAACCAGTTTCTTTCATTGGCGGTTTGGTTTCCCTTGTTGGTTAAGATTAAGACCAGTTTTTGTTCGCATTAAGCTAATTAGACGAATTGAAATGGATAAAGCAGCATATCGGCTAATTATAACAGCTAGAGTGTCTGAATAAAGAGGAGAGGGTAAAAATGTAATGGCGAGAGCCATAGAGTCGCCTTCAGGAATCTCTGGCTCTATTAAAAAGCAACCCGTAGATCATACTGCTTAGAAGCAGCTTTTGTGCAGATTTTACCTGTTTCACATGCTGCGACATTGCGTGGCATCTATCGCAACTGCCTTTCTGAAAATTCGAACTTCTCATTGCCGTTTCACAAGCACCGATCACGGCGGCTGCAATTGTCGCATTTATGAGCACCTAGTGCAAGATTGAATTTTTCTTGGCCTAGGCTTTAATTATTAGGTCCAGCTAAGTAAAAACCAAGTAAAACAAACTAGAAACTGTTTTCGTGAAGCTTTTTCGTGTTTGAACTCGCTACTTCGTCAAAATAAAAATTAAGCAGGCATGTAGGCCACGGTGACGTGTCCAACGATCCGCGTTATTGTTGTTGGTTCCCCCTTCGAGCCGCAGGTAATATTTCGAAGAGAAATTCTGCACCTCCGAACATACCAAAAAATTTATCGCACGAAGAGGTCGACGGCATATTTGCTGCATCTGCGCAAGCAAGATCACACTATGTGAAACAGGATTTTCTTTGAATTTACAAGCCACAGTGACCCCCGGGAGAATGGTAATGCGTCGCACGGGTTGCCCAGATTGGCAACATACATTTTTTAAATATTTAATACAGACAGTTTCATTAGCGTACGTTCATAAGACCCATTATAAGAAAGTCCAGAAAAAAAAAACTAAAAGCACAAAACGGAACATTTGACCAACGCGTCTCTGCTAAACTACCACGCATTTTTTCTTTCTTTTTTTTTGGGTACAATCATATTACATAACAGGTCCCATTTGTTCACCTTTTCAAGAATCGATCGTACAATATGGGTTAAGCATTCCGAGCAAATTAATTGCTTGGAATGCTTGGAAAGTTTATGGTTGCCATTATTGGTGAAGATTAAGACCAGGTTTTGTTATCAGTAAACTGTTACCCGCACCCAACGACATATACAGGATCATAAATTTAGTCACATCAGTCTCGCAAGAATGTTTGCAAAATATGTGCTTTCACTGTATTTTTTTATATCAGACTGGCATGCTTGGTCAAATACGCAGTTTAATAAACAAGTAGTTAAGTAGGTTCATGTATGGAGGAGGACAGTATAGTGTACTTGAACGAGTCGTAAATGTAACCGTTTAGTGTGGTTCTTAGGTGATTTTTTTTTTTTTTTCCTATCTGTGGGCTTTATTATTTGCGAATCTGTATGTGAAAACAAGTTGCTGGCGCGAATTAAAGGCGCTAACATCTCCTAAACATCCATTAATTAAAACAAATTAAACGCTTTCGACTAACAGCCAGGCTTGCTACTGGACGTAGAGAGTTACTTGAGAAGCCGGCGGGGCGTTTTTGAAAGTCACCGTCCACGGAGTTTCGATCAAGCAAGACTTGCGTTTACAAAGCTTCGAGGTTAGGCTTTTTTCGTTTTCACTTAGTTAAGAAGTGAAATTTTTTTTTTCATTTTCGTGCTGGTCACTTTCCTTGAATTTCTTCGGCATACGCGCTTTTATTTCTTCGTGTTGCGCCGATATACCCTTGTTTACATTTTGTTTTCTCGCATTTTCTCGGCGTGAAACAGATTCTCACGCAGGGATTCCTAGCCGCTCATTTCTCTCCAACCTTTTTTTCTTTTCATATTTTCGTTTTTTTTCCCCTCTGAGCTCAGGCCCTTCTTCTGCCCGACGAAGAGCTCCGTCAACGCCGTTTTATCGCCACGTCAGCCCGATGGAAATAGAGCGAATGTCGGTCTGCACGTCTGGTCGTCTGGTCGTGTTTCAAGTGATGGATAGCCATATAGAATTACAGAGCCAGTGTTACCTTTTATTTAGCTTTCGTTTTTCTCGCGCACTTGATACGCATTTCATCTTTTATAAAGAAAATAAAAAGAGGAAATACCTTTTTGTTTAATACAACTCATAGCAATTTAGTCGAATTACTCGGTCTCTTCGCGATGACAGCATATACATAACAAATAATCACGAAAGTAATTTAATTAATCTTACTAGCCCCTGGCATCCGCCCAGTGCAGTGCCGGAGGAAGTGGTATGGAGTGCTAACATACATTCCTTGATGGAGTGTTAAATGTCAATGAACGAGGGCACCTAATGGTATGTACAGGATAATAAATGTTGTCACATCAGTCTTGCAAGAGCGTTTGCAAAATATGCGCTTCCACTGTATTTTGTTATAACGGACTGGCACGCGCGGTCCAACACGCAGTTTAATAAACAAGCAGTTCCATAGGTTCATGTACGGAGGAGGACAGTAGGGTGTACTTGAACGAGTCGTAAACGCAACCGTTAAAATTATAGATGATTCCCGATACGTGTCGTATGTTCGTCAGATGTTGCTATTGTACGAAAAGGGCTGTCATAGCTTGGATAGTGCCACTCCTCTAAATTCGGCGCCAACAGTGCCGAAGAACTTGCGTATTTCTAGCTTTCATTAACTCGCCGTATCTCTGTCTTTCTTCACTTGCCCTTGATTTTCTTTTCTTTTTTCATGCTCTGAGATGCTGATGAGTACAGATATGACCGTATGGAAACCGTCCGCAGCCTTTTTCTCACCTAGTCAACTTGCGCAGGCACGCAAAAGAGCTGGGCGCAGTTCGGTGCTTCTTACTTTGCTTCTTCAACGCATGAATGTCCTCTCTGTATCTCACTCTTTTTGACGTCTGGGACAATAATTCAGTATAGAAGTAAAATAAAACACGCTCGCAATGGTACAAGAAAATGGACAGCGGCGAAAGCTGGACGTTACAACCGCTACCGTTAGGCCGCACGGTGATATAGTACGAGCCCGCCGAGTAATCAATGCGGTCATGATATATGCCGTGCATTTTCGTGCGATAGAAGGTCAAACTAATTTGGACAACGATCCAGGGTACTGGTGGTGTGCAAAGTGGCCAGCCATGAACCATCGCTGTTTGTCGTTCTGGAATAAAACTTTCAGAGGAAACTAAAGACCGTCTGCCGTGCTGTTCTGGTGCTTTCTCGAAGTATAAATGCTGGATAACGTTAGTGCATAACGTATAAATGGTAGATTAGGCGTTGGCCAACACCTGGCGCATTTGTCATAGTCCAAGTTTCCGCAGGCGTAGATTAATCTCTATTGATGCATTTTACGTCTGCCTAACTGAACTTCTGTTAGTGACGACGTGGTAATCAATTTTGCCCCCGATATAGTAAAAAAAAAAAAAAAACGCCATAAAGAACGCACTGCAGAACAAAACTGTTTGCAGTGCAAGCCAGTCACCGTCACCATGGTGAGCGACATTGTGTGCCATTAGCCGCATTCAGGTGACGTGCAAAAAACGTAGTAGAAAATATCGTTCACTACAACGTGCACTTTCAGAAACTTCCGTATACCTGCTGTAAAGCTAGACGTTTTACGCTAGCTAAAATTAACGGTTTTTATCTATAGGTAATTCAACGTTGATCGAAAGGTAACAATGTGCTTGCATATACGCAGGGCAACTTCTTCCAATGGTTTGGTGGTTTTGTAGCTATACAGTCTTCTGAATTTACTTAGTGCACTTATTAGATCGATAGCGGAAGTTCCATGTGGCAGAGAAGCAAGACCGCATCCGGTGTAGATGAGTTAAGACATGTCGCACTGCGAAGACATTGGCACCACTGGATATTCGAATAAGTTAGCTAAATCTATTGCAATTGTTTCGTACATGCATATGTGAACATGCACCTTTACTTCGGGTGCAGATTTCCGTTTAAACATGCTATTACTTTCTTTTTTCGGACTTCCGTGAGCAGACAGATCGGCCGTTTATATATTTTGTAATACGTGACACCACCTGTTTCCCCCCCCCCCCTTTTTTTTTTTTTTGCTCCAAGCAACAACTGTATGAGCAACATGAAACAGGAGCCGACGTACTACTCGACCTTTCTTGTTTTCGTCTCCTTTCCTATAGTTGTTTATCACAAAACGAACGAAAGAAGAAACAAAAATGGCGAAGTAACGGGACTTTCATGGTTCGACTCGTGTGCAAACTACTCATCGGGGTCAACTTATTCGCTCGTCCTCCTCGTGCAGAAAGGTCGCAGCTCCAAGTGGCGATAGCTCACCGTCATTCCTGTTTGCTTTGCCTCGAGTTTCTCCGGTTGGCGGCCCATAAGGCGGCGGCCCGAGTTCCCATATCGTGGCAGCAAGCGCTCCACTAAATCTCGCAGCGGGCTTCAGACCTGGATGGGCGCTAAGCCCTTCCATTTCCCACGACCTTCGGCCCTTAATGCGGATAAGGCTTCCCCGGAAGATCGCGCTGCATTAGGACTGCCTCCGAATTGATTCCGCACGTCAACCACCGCCTCTGCTCCGCCGGCTGGGGCGGCGATCGTTTATTTTGGTCTTTCTTGCAACAGAGGCAAGCTCTTCTTCTTTTTTTTCGTCTTCCTTTTTGCCCCCAGTCATCGGCACTTCAGAAGGCCGGCTTTTTTGGCTATACTTCGTCAGTTTCTTGCTTCGTTCCTTTTTTCTTTCTTTTTTTTTCTTTTTTCTTTCTCGGACATCAGTTCCTTGTCCTTCCAACTAAAGTTGTGGTCGTGTCTCTTCTCTGTGGGGAGTATCTTCTGCGAACTCTTTCCCTTGTGTGCGCGTCTGCCAACACGCTTCGTCTCATTCCTGATGAGCGATTAGGGATGACGAGAAAGAGGAAACTGTTCGGCTTGCCCAGTCACAGGGGAAGCCAGGAAGTAGAAGATACCCGGCTCGTGATACAGATAATGAGATTGCCCACGCCACATAAAAACATCGCCCGCCGCTCTGCCGTGGTAGTTCTTAGAGGTGTTGACCCCGGATGCCCCACTTGAGGAACCAAGGGTGGTGGCGAGCTGCGCAAACCGCTAGAAGCCCCCACAGCGAGAAAGAGCAAGAGACACCTTTTAGTTGGAAGAGAGATAGACAAACAAACAAGCAAGCAAACAAAACAACAACAATCGAGAGAGAGAGACAGAGACAACAAACAGACAGTATATCGGCAAACATGATATTGCGTACTTGCGAGAAGTGTAGGGAAAATGTAGACTTGGAATCCTGCACTCGGACTAAGCATCGTAGTCTACAGTTTCTTTAGATGTACGATTTTCTCGCAGGAATTTGAGCACACTCAGTCTATAAACGGTCACAGAGGCCTGTCGATTTGAAGAACCGAAATAATAATGCTCTCATTGTTTTCTCTGCTAGCGACATACACGGCCATGGGACAAGGATCTTTGCTTCTGAAAACGGTCTTGAGCCTCGCCGATAGCTGAGGTCAAGAGCCAGTTGGACTTGGAATCCTGCATTACTAAAGCAATACTACTAAAGAAATACTAAAGGAATTGTTGGAAACAAAGTCTCCAGTATCTCATTCACTGAAGCTTGGAATCAAACAAGTCCTCTGGAATAAATTCTTTAACACAGGTTCATAAGATCGAGCGGCCTAACGCAGTTTCCTCGTTATGAGCTGCGGCCTTTCACGTCGGGTGATCATTAGTGCCTGCCCTGTTGATACGACTAGGTAGCATATTGGTCGAAAGCTATCACAACAATTCTTCCCTTTAGAAAAGAATGAGGGTGCAACTTTCTTTGGAGTTAACGGCGATTGCTTGATATTATCTGCTTGATGGTATAAAATGCTTCGTAGTTGTTAACACAGCAATGCTATGCTGTTTTTGTTAAAAGCATAATTTGCCCCTGCAATTCACAAACTGTTTTCGTTACTTTACTTTTGCTTGCTGTAACGTGTGATGGCGGCTGTGTCTCAACGACTGACACAACTTTCCGCTGAGACAGGTCATACGTTCGATGGCGGCGACAGTGATTGAACTGCGGCGAGAATGATAAAAAAAAGGTGAGTCAACAGCGGTTAATATCGAAGAAAGACAAGGTCTTGAGCGCATTAGTGTGCCATGTGGTTTGTTTAGACTGCACTGCTTTCGGGATCGGCTTACATTTTTCGGTGAGTGAAGCCACCCTTCCGGTTCCGGTTTTAGGCGCGCTCTCTTTGAATGAGCGCATCTGGGTTTCATTTAGACATTGTTGCGCTAATTACGCAATATTACTGCTCCGTACATAGTAGATCTACGCTAACTTGGTTTGTCGTTTTCCTTCCAAGCTTCATTTTGATGCCCTTTTTTTAGTCCTACGTGCACTAGAAGGCTTAAAATTGTCAAATTTGACGATACGAAAGTGACCAGATACCCAGATCACGGGAACCCCGAATGCGTCTGAAGTCTCCAACGAAGACCTTGGCTTCAGAAAGTCAACATGAGCTGATATATTAAGTGATAAGGTGCCATCGGTTGTTGCCAACATTAACTCATAGTCTTTCGTAACGTTGGCATCCACGGCATTTTGATAACATTGATTTAGATCTCTTTCATTGGGGACCCCATTGATGTCCCCACCAACCAATTCCATGCGACGAAGCGTCAGAGACGGTGCAGTTATCACTGCTTGCTGTCGCTTTGCAACCGTCCGCGCGATATCAATTGGCTTGCTTTCCGTCGTGTCTGCAAAGTGCTTCGGAATAACGGCATTCTTGATTCATGACTGCAGATGGTTGGGAAACAAATTGCACCCAGTCGGATTGTCTCAACACTGCATCTGACGATGGCAGGCCGCGTTTGTTTGCTGTCACTTGGTCGATTTCCCGGTTTGAGGGTAGGCCATGAAGTTGACCAAACAAAGACGGCAAACAAGGCATTCCCGCAGTTTTATATAAGTGCTGTTGATCCGGCGGCAATCCATCATATCCACAGTCCGGCTTCATCAGGCGACATACATGGAAGCGACATGTTCGCATGAATGTCAAAGCTGTGCTGAAAGCCCTACGATTTCATTCCCACCATTATGAGTTGAACGTTATCGAGAAGCTTCAAGGCGAATACAAAGCGACTTTGAGAAAATTACAATGCGAGCGCTTTCTGCTTCCGCTCAATTAAAATGCGATTGCAAACCTACTCTGTTTACTTCAATGGCAGCTGATGCTTCCCATGCAACGTAGGTTTTATTTGCACTTAGTTGTTCCTGAAATCGTAGTTATTCTTTAACTCCAAAGAAAATTGATGTGTAGTCAGCTGCAGGGAATTCGGCCTGGGTTTGAGCCCACCTTCATCTGCGATTCGAGTCCGCTATCTCTCTCAACGACTATTACTTCACAGTGACGAAGTACACCTGCAGTCTCTACACATATTGTGCTGTGGAGCATGTGTGCGCGAGAAGACGTGAGCGCCGCGAATGGACATGTGCGCGATGGCCCTTCGCGCTGTCCAGTTTCCATTAGGCCACAAACGCATTGCAAAAAATTACTTAACCATCGTTTTTAACCTGTTTTGATGCGCCTTACAATGTTCGTATTTTCTTTAATCGGTGTCCTCGGTGAAATAAAGGAGACACCTTGTTTATATTTGGTGACAAAAAGGGGCACATTATGAGTAATGTGTAGGCAAAGTTCGGTGTGTGTCGCTTAATTGCAGCTTTTGCAATAAATTACGCATGGAACCACCCCGGAGGATTATGAGTGTGTTTTACGAGCGGCGCAACAAGTCCGTTGTCTTGGCCTAATACAAACGCCACCATGCTCAAACTTAAGAAAAATGTCGAGACCACTATGAAAAATCAGTATGCAAAGCTAAATGCATGTGCATCCAGTACAACATTTGCAAAACATTTCTTAAGCAAGTGTTTGAAAGTGTCATACTGCCGTTATCTGCAATGCTTCCCAGAATCATAAAACAACTGTACCAGACACCAAGTTCCAGTTACTTTCTTAACAAAACGTCGTTTTATGCATTGAAGAACAAAAGTAACTGAACGCCAATGCATTTCTCCGCAAAGTTCGGGAATTATTATCTCGAAACTGGTGTCGTCTTGAGAATTCGTTCCAAGCGGATCCGCCTTGCGAACTCCACGGCTAGAATTTGTAAATTGCAATATGTGCCACAAGGTAATTAGTTAAAAGCTTAATTAGTTAATGTTTGTTAATTAGTCGATTATGCATTTCAATTTTTTGTGCAAGTAATGTCCGCCTCTTCGAGTAGACCAGCTGATGAACAAGAATTGTGCTATCTGCCACAGGCAACCTTTAAAATTTTTTTTAAGTGTACGCTGAAACACCCTGTATTTGGTGAAAATAAGGGGTAGGTTAGGCTGACCTGTAGGCAAAGCTCAAAGTGCGTAAGTTTATTGCTGCATTTGCAATAAATTACTTATGCAAGCACTCCATAGCGTCATAAGCCTGTTTTACGAACGGCGCAGAGTTTAACCCGCTTGCCCAGAGGAGCTATAAATGCCACCAAGATTAAATTGAGTGAAAATTGGGGTACCCCATTTTCATAGTACCCTATAAAAATTTGCGAGGTGAAAGGTTATATTGAAACACTGTGCGCTCTATCTGTGACCCCACGCCTGCTTAGTGTAAATATGTTCGTCGTGTTTTATGCTGTTCATTAGTGATAAGAACTCGCATCCTTTCCCCAATTTTTTTTTATGTAGCAAAAACACAGTAACGCTAGTTATCCGAAGTTTTGTTTTCCTCGTGTGATGGCCCTGCAGGAAACCAAAAAACCCAAGTTAAAGGTCCACCCCACAAACGTATACTTCGCGTATTGATTTTTTGACTCTCGTTGGCGGTGTGTTTCGGAAATAATGCCGCCATACAGGAAAAAGTTGTCCCCGCTGACAGGCTACAGATTTGTTAGCGCCGACTCCGGCGACTTTCTTTACTGGGAGTTGGAGCACACCGTGAGTCCGGAAGCCAGCGTGGTCGCCGGAGGAACGCACTTGACCCGGGTCCCAATTAAATCGACAAAGCCACGCTTTCCGGAAGAGTGCACGCCACTTGGGCAGGACTCGAGGGCCACTTCTTGCTCGGAAGCCGCTGCAGTGATGGCGCGCAGGAACTCAAGTGGCGATGCGCTATATTTTTCACTTTTGACGATCGTTTTTCTTTCGTTCTGTTTTCAGTCATATATTACGCGTACTTTCCTCTGCTTCGCCCAGACTTCTTGCTCGTTGAAGTATATCCTGATTAAAATTTAGACTCGCTTTGCGGATGTTTGTGTTTATGTATTAAGCTCATCAGCCCGTTTCAGCCAAGCTCTCACTTAGCCAAGTTCAGTTTCGATAGCCTCGAATAGTCTAGCTAATTTGGCGCAGCCTCACCGGTACAGTCTTATCAAACATAGTTATTCAATGGTCATCGCGTAAAACGGACTAAAATCAGAGGCCGAATTCACAAAGATGTTTGCTCGTAAGTACTATTCGCGATTGATTGATTGATTGATTGATTGATTGATTGAGATTAACGTCCCAAAGCAACACTGCCTTGGGGCTCTGATGAACGCCGTAGTGGGGGGGGTCCGTATTAATGTTGACCACCTGGGGTTCTTTACGGTGCACCTAAATGTGTGTACACGGGCGTTTTTTTTTTTTTTTTTTTTGGATTTGGCCTCCATCGGAATGCAGCCGCCGCGACCGGGATTCGAACCCACGACCTCATGCTCAGGAGCAGGGTGTTTGCCATTGGTCGTCCGCATTCGCTATTGCATATACAGGGTGATCGAAGTTAAGTTGACGTTTTTTTTTTTAATTAGGCGCTGCGAGATACTTGAAGACCACCTCTGCAGTAGGGCTATGTGGCGAGGGGGAGACAAAGTGAGATGATAATTATCGCTGTTGGCAGTGCAATTAACAAAAATTGAATAACTAATTTTTGACTGGCTGCAGTAAGCAGACACATTTGTATTGAAAAGTTAGAGGCAGTCGTGTTCCTACAGAGTTCCACTTGGCAGAATTCTTCTAGCGTATCCGTGCGTTGAGATATCGAACTGCGAAGTTTAATTGCCGTTCGCATGATTACGTACGAGTTTCCCAAGCTAATGAAGCTTGGGAAACTCGTGCTGTAATCAAACGCGCGCGGCATTTTGACGCTGGGAAAGCGTACGTGACGAGAGGCGCAATGCCTCTAGTAACAGCCGTCGCATTCTGTGCGACATTGCACGAGACAGGCATAAGGTAACATCGAGGACAGAGAAGTTGGCCGAAACCACATGCATGAAGTGAAATACAGGAAAGCAAAGAGGCCTAAAGGGAAGCGGTGATTCAACGATGTTGCAGAAGACAAGCTGGTAGCCTCAGTTAGAAAGTGTGATGCGAGGTTAGAGTGAAAGCAACGAGTTTCAAGTCGAATCGGTGCGCTGCTGTAAGGCCGTAGATCGAGAGGAGGTGATGCAGTACATCACCTAACGGAGACGCAAGGAAGGCTTTTGCTGGTGAAGTCATCTTAATTAGGGTTTTGTTGTGAGCGTCGAAAGGTAATTTATTTCCGAATCACAAACAGTGCCATGTAGCTGGACAGAACCAATATAATGTTGTTTGCCGTCGCTTGCATATACTCAGAGTATTTTTTGCATTCAGCCTTATTACATAATTAATCCTAATTAATTAATCAACTTCTCAAATATCACGATTAGATTAAATGTGCCAATGAGAAAATTGGAGAGCAACATGAAAAACCCCCAATACAGTTTTCTGTTGCTCAATAGGTGCTACACAAAGGTGTTTTTCCGAGCATGAGAGAAACCCGAGAATGCAGGCGAAGTGCCTCGAGCGGCCAGTCGCGCGGTAATTTTGCGTGCTTTCGCGGGCTTAATTCACGCTCAGAGAAACCCTTTTATGTTGCACGCATTCAGCAACAGAAAGCTGTATCAGGAGTTTTTCATGTATCTAATTATAATACTTGAGAAGTTGATTAATTAATTAGGACTAATTATGTAATTGGACGGGATGCAAAAATAATCTCAGTATCTCCAAGCGACGGCAAACGACATTACTTTGGTTGTGTCCAGCAACGTGGCATTTGCATATTTTTAAAGTTTGGCTCAAGTTACGTGAAACACCCTATAAATATATATTCATATCATAACAAGCCAACAAACAATGACACCAAGGACATCATCCGGGAAATTACCTGCAGTTCTTAATTTAATTAAATAAATGATAAATGGAAATGACAGTGGGTGAAAAAATAACTGGCCGCAGGAGGGATGCGAACCCACGTTTTCGCATGACACGTGCGATGCTCTTACAAATAGAGCAACCGCGGTACCGTTTTGCCATGCACTTTCTGGGGCGTTCATGTCTATCCACTAGAATTAATCCTGTGAGTGTTCACCACTGCCACCATCATTGGTAAGAGCATCGCAAGCGTAATGCGAAGACGTGGGTTCGTATCCTACCTGCGGCCCGTTGTTTTTTCACCCGCTGCCATTTATTTATAATTTCTTTAATTCAATGAACAACTGCAGATACATTCCCCCATGCTGTCCTTGGTGTCATTGTTTGTTTACTTTCTGCTTGTGATGTGACTTATAAAAAACGGGCCCCTCGGTCAATTTTATATATATATATATATATATATATATATATATATATATATCCCTTGAAAAAGTCGGTCCACTGACCGAAACTGTTGGGTAAATAAGCCCAAGATAACCGCGAAGTTGTGCTTCTCATTTTTCCTAATACGCCTGGCCCATTGCAAATTCCAGTTACTACTATATACGTATATGTATATACGCGCGGGGTACGTGCCCGTACCCCGCAACGCAGTGCTAGTCTTACGGGCGCTTGCCGTACCTGATTTTGCGCCGCTCGGAATGTCCGGAAACCTTCTTCGCGGTTACTGACCGACAGCGATGCTACTTACCACTTCCGTTCAATAGAATTCAACGCACGCAGCGTGCCATGCCGCCAAGCTATGGATACTGTTGACCGGTATAGTGCGAAGGAATCGCAAACTTCAGTAGAAAAAATGATTGTACATTTTAAAAATAAAATTGCAGGTAGTAAACAAAATCTGACAAAAACACAGAACTGGGCAGCGTTCTACTTAGTACATTCCATGGAATGCGGAATATCTATAGTTCTGCAGAAATGACGGAAAGAAGTGTATGATGGTTGATTTGACGTTTATTGTGCATTGTTCGTACACTGATGTACGCTTTTCTTTTTGTTCTCGGTTCTGGTTGTGCCAAAGACGTTTTCAAGGGGTATCGTATTATGTGCCGAGAGTGCACCGGTACTGCTTATACCGTATATTCTTTTACGTTTGCTCACGTCCCTGATCAATGTGAACGAGCTTAAGTAGATCTTGCAGAGCGACATCCTGAATACAGATGCAGTTAAAATATGCACGAAACACCGTGATTAAATCACGTAAATTCGGCAGCAGACGTGGAGAGGTGAATCGAAGGGGGAAATTGAATTTTCGTCGGCATTGTTTAAAAAAATACAGAAAAAAACGGGAAAGAACGAAACAGAAGCTGATGTAAATTTGCAGAGTTTCGCGTCAAGCTTTCACAATCGCATCACAAGAACAGTCGTCACGCTATCATGTCTTTTGTGTAGTGTTTCAAAGAGGGCGACCCAGTTGCATTCATATTTTATGAAGTTCTGTGAAAGGAAAGCTTAATACAGAGTTGAGACAATTTTATTTTCATTTTTTTTTCAGAAAGCAGGGAACAACTCGCAGTCGCACGAAACGTTTGTCACCACCACAAGTAGCTTCTTTGACAATCAAAACCACACTTTTGTTTCTTCTTTTTTTCAGCTTTCTCGCTTATGAAAGGCCTTACTGAATCGACAAAGACAACGCACAAACATTTGGAAAAGGGGCTCACAACGTTTAGGGATAGGCTGTCATTTTAACAGCGGAGCTGTTTACGTCGGCCGTAAGTTGTGCCGCGAGCCGCAAAACATCGCTGAGCGATGAGTCACCTGGTTTGCCTAGCAACCACCTCGAGGAGCGGCGTGTGTTTTGCCTCCTCTCCGTGCCGTTCACGTGTTACCCAGTGTTGCCAGGTCGGACGAGGCGGCGTAGCCCAAAGTTAGAGAAATTGTAGCCCAAATGTAGCCAAACACAAAAAGAGAGCAAAATATTTCGTAGCCAAATATTGTCATGTTTATTTGCAGTTTTATTTGTATATAAATTTTCACATTCAACAAAGCAATCCTTTTTTTGCGCAAACCGTTGTAACCAAATCCTGCCGCCGTGACGGTCGACATCACGCTTGCAGCGAATCGCTGCAGAAGACAAAATAATAGTGCTTTTATTTTATGGCAGAGAGTACTAAGTTATTTTTTTAGTTATATACATTAATACTAACTACGAATTTTGCTTTTTAGCACGCAAAATAATGTTCAGCATCATTGAGCTCCCACGTGACATCCACCTACGGCGTAGAAAAACTTCAGCTGGCCAGTGGTCTGCGACGGTGATGCGCCCACAGCTTCTTTTATTATGAGACAAAACCAGTGTATCGCGCTATGATATCTCGCGTTATTTAACTTATTGTCTCATTTTGTTTTCTCGTTAATTAGATTGGCCCGGGTTACCTAGGACACAATCTATATAGTTTCCATTTACATTAACCTGGCCGCCATCTTCGGTCTCCAGCACGCCAAGAACATGCGTTAAAAGGAAGTGAGAGACAACAGATGCCACTCGCTGTCTCAGTCGCTGTAAGCGAAGCTTTAAACGGTTGCTGCGCAGAACGGCACACAAGCGTAAGAAGCGCGCAGTCATTTGCGGCGACGAGCGCGTCCCGAACGTAACTCGCTCGAAATCGCAAAAGCCGCGAAGGCTCACAAAGAGCGAAGGTAAACGACAAATTGATAACAGTGGTAATCCTGTGAAAACCGGTTGCTGTCAAAAAGCATACCAAGTTGATATGCTATTAATAATAATTACTGGGGTTTTATGTGCCAAAACAACGATATGATTGGGAGGCATGAAGCGGTGGGGGACTCCGGATTAATTTTGACCACCTGGGATTCTTTGACGTGCACATAAATCTAAGTACACGGGTGTTCCAACATTTCGCCTCGATCGAAATGCGGCCGCCGTGGCCGTGGATCCAGGCCTCGTCCTCGAGCCAGCAGCGCGACACCTCACCTGCTAAGTTAACACACTGGGTGATGTTCATGTGAGGTGGCGCACTGATGGTATCTTGGCAAACATGTTCTGATATTAGCACATTAAGTTCTTGCATCTACCACTTTACGGGAAACCACGCACCAGGACCCACTTTGGGCTCGGGGTATTGCTCCTATTCTTTTTATACTTTATCGCATACTTGGCCCACTTCCTCATGGTTCGATTCTCCTCTCCGAGGAGGATTCGGTCTTAAGTCTAACCTATGGAAATGAACCTCTAGTGTAAGCACCAACAAAAACTCATCTCGCAGGAAAAAGGAAATGGCAGTAAAGCTTAGCGTGAGAAACATGAAGCAGGTCGAAAGCTGTGCCCGGTGCGATAGTTCACCAAGAAGCCATCGACGTGGACACACTGGAGCGTGTCATCTACCCGTGCTTCTGTCATGTCGGTGCCACGAACGCCCGACCCTATTTTATTGCTCTCTGAGCATAGCGATGTTAGTACAGTGTACTTTGAAAAGCCCTCTACTCCCAGGCCCATCCCAATGCCCTGGGATCGGGTGTCTCACGGTGTAGCGCGATGTAAGTTGAAGTAAATCAAAGATCAAATCCACCGGCTCAGACAACCGCGCAGAGAATGGAGGGGAAGAGGGGGCCGAGGGCATTTCGCGCACGCATACACGCACAGGCGCGCTGCCGGCTCAGCCAGCTAAAACATAGCCTTTGAGATTTGTTTCTACTCGATCAGAGCCCCTCTGGAGCTTTTATTAGGGCGCCACTTATAGCCCAAACAAAGCCAAGTCGCAGATTTTCAGTAGCCCAAATATAGCCACATAGCCAACTCGTCGAAGTCAACGCCAAAATGTTTTTTTCTGTAGCCCAATTTGGCTATATATAGCCAAACCTGGCAACACAGATGTTGCCTTGACATGGGACGTCAAGGAGAGGGAAGGAGAGCATGCGCGCGGCGCACGCAATGCTCGGAAAAGGGAAAGAGAAAATGAGAGCGAGAGAGAGAGAAAGAAATTGTAGCAGCACCAACGAGGCAACGCGCAGAGCTGCTACCGACGCCGCCCGCGTTTCCCTGTGTCCCCACGTTAGCGCCGAATGCGCGCGGTGTCCGTGACTACAGCAGGCGCCTCTGGCGTCGGTTCGGCAGGTTTCGACCAGCCATGCCCCGGCAAGTGTGGTGTCGCAGCTTGGCCATGACGTCACCGGGGAGATAACGCTCGAAGCCGCCGTGACGGTGGCAGAACTCTCGTTGACTCTGTGGCGAGTACATGAACCCTTGACATGGGACGACCAAAGATCCGGACACCCGCAGAAGAAGCCACTCATCTTGGAGCGCTTCTTGAAGCCGATTCGGAATACCGTGTCTAGCAGCACTTAGCATTTCCTAGCAGAACTTATCCAAGCCTAGTAAAACCTGAAAAAGAAGTTACGTCGATCACCAGCTCCGCTGTTTACTCCAGCCTTGCACCACTAGTGCATGCTGCCCACGTTTTTTTTTTTTTTTTTTTTTTTTTTACCATAACTCGACTGGAAGCAAAAATGGAGCTAACAGTGTTCACTGCGTCTTACTGCAAGCTTTGTTAAACTTGCAGTGAATAATAACTTCAGGGGGAAGTGGGATATGCTGAAGGGGACAAATAATAAATGACAAGTGCAGAACAAACGTAGCTTAGATGGCTACCATAGCATTCAATTAAATTATGGCTGGTACTATTGCGACAGTAGGCGACAGGTTGTTTCACTTGTAAGAGGGCGGCAATGAGGAAACGGGAAATAAATTTTAATATTAGAATTATTGAAGGGAACATCAAAACACTGGCGAGACGCGGCGATATATCGCATGTTACTACGACGACTCCGCCTAAAGGTCCTCTCACAACTCATTATAAGTCCCAATGCATAATGACGTTAATCGCATTAGAGTTTAAGGTAACAGTTAAGCTATTTATGCTACAAACATATCCGCATAACTAGGTCGAAACAAGTTCGCACTTAGTATCTTTTCATACTGGAGTACGAGGCAAAACACGCTTAAGCTAACTATATTCTTAAAGTCATTTCCTGATCTGTTGCTGATATGAATTATTTTGTCAGCGCCTGCATTTTCATCACAAACGCCGCATTAATGTTTTTTGTAAAGGAAGAAAAACCACGGGAGATTATGCGTGAAATTGCCCAGTCATGCCATCAAGAAGCCGGGTGGTTTTAGCGCAAGAACGTGAACTGCAATTTCAAACGACCGGAGAGGTTCGCCGTGAGAAAAAAAAATAAATGAATAAATAAAAGCAGGGTATATGAAAGACGGCCACAAGACCTAGGAAAAGGGGGGAGGGGGGGGTTAAGAGGCAGCACATGTGGGACTTTCCTTTGTTTGAGGCGCGGTGCTGCTACGGCATGCTTCGCTTTTCACCTTCGTCACTGAAGAGCTTGGTCAGATGAGCGTTTCCGCATATATTAGAGAGGTCTAGCGGCATAAGCCTTGTTAGCAACCCGGTTGAGGTGAATCAGAACTTTTGATTTTTTGCTTTTGCCAAAACGGGTGTCTGAGACATAAGCTCTTATTTGCATGGTCGTAGCCCTGCCGCTTTGCGGTACCACAGCTGTGCTCACCTGTTAAGTCTAGGAGAGCGCCATTTCAGAATGACGAGGCGTGAAGACTCGTTTTGACATGTAACGACTTGTTTAAGCTTCAGGGGGGAAAAAAGGAAGGGGGGGGGGGGAAGGGGGGGTGGGGGGGGGGGGGGCGTAAGAAGGAATCTTTTAGCGTGAAAGAATTTTCCCTGCACAAGGATGTTTATGTCACACTTCGTAGCCTTTCTTTCGTTATTTGCATTCGGTATGTACGGATAAAAGCAATTAGTGATGGTCGCATGTAACTGTGATCGTGCGTACTCTTTTTTTTTTCGCGCTTCTTGTTCATAGAAATTGCTTCCTTCTGAGAGTCTGCATTTACTAGCGATTTCTGATATTGAAATAAATCCATCACATATCCCTTAACGGCATAAATAGACAGAGAGAAGTGATAAGGAAAAAAACATGGTGAACCAGGCGAAGCCTGCTTGCCTAACCTGCAGTGGGAAAAGGAGGGAAATGCGACGAAAAGTGTGGAAACAGAGAAGAAAAATTGATAGCATGCACACACGCCCAAGCATTCTCTGCTCGTCAGTCGCAAGCTGACACATATAAGTTGGCAAATTTTAAGAAACGCAGCAGGCACTTCTGGGTGGTTTTGAACATCGCAGGCGCACGAGGCCATGTACATCGAATGGATAATAAGGATGACAGTGCATTTATATTGTAATATCAAGAAACAATTGTAGAAGCGTAACACATAAATGTTTGTACAATCATAGAATATTCTTGGGGATTAGCTCGGTATTCATTAACAATTTCATATTGGATGCATCCACAAATTTCTGCAGCGCCGAGCTGCTTTATTTTTTCGCGCCATTCTCATCACCCCGGAAACATCATATTAGGCTCGGTGCCGCACGTGCAACGTTGCCAACATTCTGGCAGTTGTATGTAACGGACCTTTTTCCAGTAAGGGACCCCTCTAGCGGCCGCCACTTCAACTAAATTTGACGGGCAAGACACACACGCTCCCGCCGCTTCGCGCCTCTACGCAGAGCATGGTAGCGTTTGACCAAGCAGTCTCTCGCGACGGCCATCCCTGCTTTTTTGTTTTTTTCCCTTTTGTCGCTTGTGTTGTTGAAGTAGCTTCTCACCGTCCTGCTCTAGCGCGCGCGTATTTTCTCACGTGTAATAATAACACATTTTACATTTACCGACGCGACGGCAACATGCTAATGCGACGTGCAGGCCACTTGTAACCAAGATTTGAGAGATGCGCCGGCCTTTATTCTTCAGCAGCTTGGTCAGTACTTTGATTCAAGTGGCGAAGGCATGTGTGAGCGTCAAACACGCCATGGCAGGACTTTCTTCAGGATAAACTCGACCGTCGTTTGGAGTAGGCTCGACTTGGAGGAGGCGGTCAACATACGCATGCACCTACGTGCTTGCCCTCAAGAGCGGGCATGCAAGCAGCTCAACATGATGAACAAACAACGTGCAAAACTTCTGCTCACATACTGCGAGTGTACTGCAGGGCAAGTGTTGTTTTATCTCGAGATATGTATCGTACGTGGCATGGTAGTGGGGACTAAGTAGACTCAACACAGTACGGGGGGTTAAGCTGAAGGGAAGTGGACGCAACACGTTGTTTTCTCAGGCGCGTAAGCTTCATTTGCCTGCAAAAAGTAAGACTCGCGAGTTTTGTATATAATGCGACACCGCGAGTGTGTCGCTTTGGCCTCGCATGATGCATTCTGATCGGCTGTGTGGCGAGATTCTTCTTTTCGTTTGGCCTCACGTAACCGTACAGCTATTTCCACCTGCATGCGGTAACACGTTCTTAAGCCAATGGTAATATCCGTGCGGTATACATACCCGTATTAAAACATCGCCGTGACTTACGAGTCAGTCGTAGGGCGAGAAGTGCAATAATCACAGCGCTAGTGTCATGCTGTTACCAGAACGCAGGCTTAATTTTTGCCTCACTCAGCAAAAATCGCGTGTTAAATCACTGATAACATGAGGAATTTTTTTTTAAATTTGACCGTGCGCTCCACTCCAGTCACCATTCCACGCCGGTTTGTGCAATCGACAGTACAGCAAGTGCCCGGCATGGGATTCGTCGCAAACGCTGCACCTATCGCTCGAGCGATAGTTCACGGAGTCGTTTTCATCGACAAAAGTGCTTGCAGTCTTTCCCACTAACTGCTAAGTGTTTCCTTTAACCAATATCCTCGCCTAGAACACGAGAAAATTGTTGTTCAGCCCCTCAAGCTCAGGAAATTGCCGCGGATCATGCAAGGGTTCACGCACTCACTTCGCACACCTGCCCTGCGATAATGGCGCCGCGGCGTGGATTGCAGCTGGGGCGAGGGTACGCGCATGCGCATAGCTGAATTGGAAAAAAGGTCCATTGTTCGCCGCACTTAACATAACCTCTTTCTTTGATACGTCTGCTAACGGGGGCTCTACTCTACTTGTACCACTCAAGTAGGCTTTCAAATGGTTACTTGCATATTCTATGGCACCATTCTGGACATCCTGGCCGGAAACTGTGAAAGAAAAATGACCGATAAGTCGAACCGAATGCACAAAGCTTCTTGTATGCAATATTTTTTTCCCCAGTAGCCGGCCTCCATGAGTTCCACGCATGATCGCTATCACAACTTGCAGGTACCTGTTAGTACCAAACACAGCATATCAAGCGCTGGTTGCGGCTGCTCGTAGCCCACTGGATCATGAACGTTAGGGATGTAGTAGAATGGGACCAACCTGTTGCCAGGCGGAGTGCACCCACCTGCGTCCTGAGCTTGGCGCCTGTCCCCTCTGCTACCTTTGCCCCCGGCATTCCAAGTAAGCTCACGCTTGAGCCTATATCCAGTAGGGCTTGGAACGTTGTCTTCCCGATCCGCACCCCCAGGAGGGGCTCCTTTCTGCTGGCTGAAACCGCTACCTGGAGCGCAGAAACGTAAGTGCCCGCCTGGGTGGCACCTACCACCGCCCGTTTCCCGGACACTGTGAACGGAAGTCCCCGATTACGTTGCATTCGTCACAGCGGGGCGGGCCGGTACGCCGACCTGTGGGGCAGTCGCGAGCTAGGTGACTTACACCTCCGCAGCGACGGCAGGTAAATTCCCCGGAGTCGCACTGTTGGTAGCCCGGTGTGCTGCGAGAGGTGGCCTTATAGCAAGGAACGGTCAGTCCGCGCCACTGGTCTCGATGGTAGGATGGCTGTATCATCGCGGGATGCAATGGTCAGTAGGATACCGCCGGCGGAGACTGAAACGGCGTGACAGTCGCAGCCATCAACACTTTGGGCTGCATTACGGGCAAGCCAGTCAAGGCAAGGAGCTCACTTGCTACTTGTTCTGTCGGAGGCGGCGGCGGCTTGTACTGCAACTGCCTCCAAGCACGCTCTATGAGGCCATCAGCTGCCTTAGCCAACTCCGCGAGATTGACAAATTGTTTACCTTGCACGAAGTCTTGGAGTTGTGGGTGCATTTGCCGCAGCACGCGGTCAACTTTTTCCGATTCCGAAACTTCGCCGCCGATCCGGTAATAATAGTGATCGGGTAAATAAATTCTTTAAAATTTTCTTCCGGGTGCTACGTGCGGTTTTCTTGTTCCAAGCGGCGATTCGCATCGATTGAAGAAAATTCCGCAATGAAGGCCGCAGTAAGTTACTCCCACGACGCAAACGTGGTCACGAAGCGCCACCACAACTTCGCTCTGCCCTCCACAGCTGCGGGCACAATGCGGGTAAGCCTTTGTGATTTACTTACTTGGATGCAAAAAACGCAGTTTGTAAATAAGTTCGACAGAGCAACTTGTAACAGACCAGAATCTATGGCGCACGTCCTGCTTGCATTTCAATGATACGTTCAAGTGTGGTGGAATATGCATGTGTGTGTCCTTTTTTGAACTGCAGGCGAGTCCCGATGATCCGATTCTGCATATTAAGCCGTAATAAAATATTTGAATCAATCGAATGCCAATTGATCGAGTTTAAGTATTTGAAACAAAAGTACTTGACTCATATTCAAAATTACGATTATTCGCGCACCTCTATTTGTAGTTTGTATAGAGGACAAATTTATATGATTTTACGGAAACAATAGGCTGCAGGGTGAGAATTGGAAGGAAAATGGTGGGCTGCTAGGCGCATACCAGCTAAGTGCGAGTAGTCGGAAGAACGAACAGGGCCCGAATTCTGTGACGATTCTCTTCCTCCATTTTTCTTCATGTCTGATCATTCGCACCACCGGGTGGCCGACCCCGACGACAGATGGGGGAGCAGCTTCGTGAAGTGCTATGAGGAAGAGCGAAATGAATGAAAACTGAAAAGAACACTTTACAAAATACGGCCGCAAACGAATGAAGTACTGTGCTAGCTAGTTCTTTCCCCGTCCGCTGCTCTGGATTAAATGTACAAGGCAATCAAGCAGATACATTTTTCATTTGTATGGTTCCAGTCTTTATGATAGAATTAAGACAACTTTCCCGAGCGCCTCTTGTGAACTCTGCACGCCTCATTAACCGGAACAATTGAAAAGGCATCAAAGCATCCGTGTCAGAGCTCAGAACACATTCGTGCTATGCTGGCAGACAATCTGCTATGCCCAGCGATCGGCGATTCTCGTCGGCATCCAACTGGTTAGAACGTAGCGTCGATGCTTTCCCAGCGCACTGGTTGGCAACGGAGAGACGGGCGCATGTCGTTTGGGATTGTGTTGTTCCATCGTGGTTGAACGCGCGTCCTGCAAACCAAGTTGTCGTTCTTTGTTTTTATTTCTTTTTGCTTTGTGATAAACTGCGTGGCACAGGCAGCGATCACAAGCCAGCGGTCACGAGCCACGCCACTCTTTTGGTCGGCCAGGGAGTGAATCGAAGGGACTGAAAGTGGGGAATGGGGGTAATGGAAGGGGGGGGGGGGGGTGACGGGGGAGCAATCTTCACAGCCTCGGCAGCCCGAATCGGAGGCAGTAGTCAGGCGAGAAAGTTTCCGCCAGGAGGCAGCCGCCGTTATTCAGGTGGAGAATGCGGAGAGTGGCTTTTCCATCGAAAGCCGATATTGTTTCGCACCAAGGCTAGTTTTGTGTGCGTACGCGCCGACAGGCGTTCTATTTGTCTAAACGCGCGAGCGCCGGAGTGTTTGCGCGTTCGCGGAAAGGGGAGGGTGGAGCCAATGCACTCCGCGACCCCCACCCCCTCCGGAGCACTTCGCGCGGGCCATGAAATGCGACACGTGCAGGCACGCCTGGGGGGCCAGACCTTCGAGCTTTGTTCGCTGTTGCCGCTTGCGCACATTTGCGGTTGAATAAGCGCCGCTGTTTCCTTTTGTCGGTGCCTAAATTCTCCGTCTGTGGCTGTGATAAGCGAGTTAAAAGTTAACTTTGTGGCACATAAGGGTAAAGCGAACGGGTCGGGTGTACAGCAACGACGTATGTTCATTTTGTTTTTCCCTCTAGCGAGCACGATGGGATAATAATTGTAATGTTCGAAGCTGGCGAGGTGAAAGTAACTATTTGCTATTCCCGTCACGCTCTTATACCTACATTACGGGTTCCATTCATTTGTCTTCCAACCTGAACCCTGCTGTATTAAGTGATATTAGAGTGAAAAATCACTTGAGGCAGGGTGATCAGAATAGCGCGCCTGTCTTTCTTTGGGGGCTATTTTATTTCGTCCTTTTAAAATACTGCGTATCGTACTTATGCGGCGCTCAAGTTGGTTTCTCTGATTTAATCTGTTCCTGGTCTGTCCGACAGAATCAGCAGGAAAGACGGTCCTTTGAACGCTTCTTATTTTTTTGTCCTATACTGATGAAGACGTGGCAGAAAGTTCCTTGAATGACAAAAGACGCAGGCGCTATAAGGAAGATTGGGGACCGAGGAGGAGGTGGAGCCCTCTGGAGCAGCAAAACTATCGAAGATGAATTGATCGCACAAAAGAATTAATTTAAAGTTGGACCGAGGAGAATCCCGCGCGAACGAAATTGATTTCGATATCTGTATTACTGACGCAGCGCCGACTTCTTTCTGCGACGCGAGAAAAAAAAAAAAAAAAAGAGACAGCAGAAGAGCGGAGCCAGCGTAGGAATTCGAAGGCTCCCAGCTGTTTCTTTGCGACACGACGCATGAATAAGAAGAGAAACCAAAGCGTATCTTCGGTAAGATAAAGGAGACACACAAGCGCACAAATATTATTCCGCGGGACGAAGGAGGCGCGCAGCCGAGACTTTAGGAGAGGCGTCGGCGGAGAAGGGCAGCCGGGGCGTGAGAGAGAGGGGCGAGTGCAGTGAGGCTCACGCTTCTCGGTACACGACTGGATTCGGGTCCTTTCGCGCCCGGCGCTCGATTGTCGGAACAAATTTATTTCTCGAACCATTCCTCTGCAACCTGGGTGAGGTCGGGAAGGCATGGATCCCGCCCAGCGAAGGGTGACTACGAAAAAGACACGGGGTGAGACGGAATTACATGCAGCGAATTAAGGCCTGGAGAATGGCAGCGGACGGTCTGAATAAGTCGCCCAACGCCTCCTCTTCCTGCCACGTCGTTTCCTCTGACGGGTGCTTTACTTCATTTTTCTTGAACCAGCGGCAATGAGGAACGGTGGTTTCTCGCACTGGGCCGCACTGATCGTCGTATAGCGCCGAAGGTGGTAGTGAATGCCCACTTATTCCCGTTTTTTGGCATCCCGCCTAAGGCAGTAGAAAAAAAAAATAGATGAGAGATAAGGAGAAAGATAGGCGGCAGAGGATCCCGCAAGGTGGGTTACATTCCTTTGCTACTTGCCGTCTCGTCGTTGCTTGATTAACTGTGTTGAGAAAACGTTCGTCCTGCAGTCATTTTTCAGTGTGTACGATTGAAAAGGGGCTCCCGATACAATTTGTTTTAGTAGCTTTCTCTAACGGACGACCACAGTTCTGCGAATCTCACCATTGCTTAAGTCTTATACGTCCAAAGAGTTTGGGGCATGTCGGTATCTTGGATGGGGACATAAAATGCGGTTGGAAATAATTATCTTACTATCAGCCTCTATGAACGAAAGCTGAAACAGAACGTTTACCATAATTGCAGGTAGTGCTATTGATAGTTGCAGATAGTGATATTCTGCACAAAATATATCACAGAGAGAGGAAAAAGACACGACTCTGCTTATAAATGAAGCTTATTGAACGTTATATAAAGAACTAAGTGTATCCTTAGTCCAAAAAAAGAGAAAAAGAAAACGGCATATTTCTACATGTTGAACCCCAGCCATCACGAATCTTCCGGACTGTTTTGTTTGAAGCGTGAATAACCACTATGCGATTCGATATTCTGCAGATGACTTATATCGTATTTACTTTTCCTCTTATCAAGATGACTAATGCCGCCAGTTTTGTCTCTGAAAGCGATCACGGCTCCAGACTCAGATCCAAAGCATCAATTTAACTGTTTTGACATAGCAATGAATAAAGGGTTAAATGAATGCTTATTAAATTGAGGTTGAATAAACTCCAATATTTTCGAAGTAGAAGTTCGAAACATACACAAGTCGTGGCTTTCGCATGTTAAGAACCGAATTCTGAAACTTTCCTACCTTATAAGGAAGGTTTCATGCTTCATGCTTCCGAGCCTTGCGGGTATAATCTGGAGGGCGCCAGGGAAATCGGAAGGCTGCCTTCATCCTTGGTCACCAACAGTGCTCTTAAGTGAGGAGAGGAGCGTATGTCATACGTTTGAGTCCTGGATTAGCTGCAGAATGTAGAAATATTAAATCATTGCAAATAAAAAAAAGTTTCATCACAACGTCAATTCTGTGCAAAGTTTCTCTTGGAAAGTTCTTAGGTTTCTTTTGCTACTCTACCCCTTAGAACATAGAAGAACACGATGATAACCCGGCAATTTTTCTATATCTGGCAACAAACTAGCGTTTACTGTCGGCTGCATGGTCAGCTTGAGCAGAAACGTCCACAGCAATGAGCAGCTGTGGACGTTTCTCTAGCGAGCAGCAAATTTGGTTTCTGTTTACCTTTTGTTACTTTATTCTTGCTCGGAAGCGTTTCGTATTGCGGCATATACGTATCGAGCACACCTTGACAAATCCCATCAATACCAGAAGTGAGAATAACCAAAATAATCTCTATGTCGGTAATCACCTATCTCCACTTTCATATAAGAGCGGTTTTTTATTGACTGGCGCTCTAACGGCCATCACTTTCGTTGGCGATCGCCATGATAATGCCACGATGGCAGTGGCAAAAGGCCATGGCGGATCGCACTGTGTAGAAGATCTCTGCGTAGAAGTTGCGTAAGAAAAAGCTGCTTCACTCCTTAATTTGTTCAGCCGCCGCCGCTTTCCAAGTCATGTAAAAAAAGTCGCGGCACTGTGGTATTATCCGGCACACAGCCGATGCGGCTGCGTAGCATAGAGACTCCTGGGGCCGAACTTAAGAAGCTTTTTGTTCAGACGTGCTGTTCGCCGCCGGCCGCCCACATTCGCTTGTATAGGGTGCCCCAGCGACCGTTAGTCAAACGCTTATAAAAAAAAAAGTTTTAAAAGACTCACTGCAAGATACGATTTTAAGATCTCGCCGTTCGGTTGTCAGAGGTGTGACGACCGAACACTGCAGTTTTCATGATCGTATCTTGGGCCGTGATTTTTTTTCTTTGAACACCTTGGCTAATGTTTTCTGGGACACACGGTATGTCTGAAATCATGATTGTCTGGAATCTGCATTTGCGTACTGCTCACGCGTAATAACGTTTTTTTATGAATATCGGCTTATACACACGCCCACACATACTTATACAACCACACACGCAGAAAAAAAAACATTCAGCGACGATTACGATACTCCCTAATGCGAAATTTGGGCGCTGCTCTATAGGTGTTTTCATTTCGCGATATATTCGCTGGCGCGGACAATCTTTCTCGTGCGTCAGGCTGCAAACGGAGCTAGGTGTGGCTCTACTGCCTCGGTAATCGGGAAATCGCGAGAGGCATCGCGTGGGTGACGCATGGGCGCGATTCACAGCAGCCGTCGCCGACAGACCTCCGCTCATGCAGCGCTTTGTTTCCACAAATGGTATCGGTGGACGCGCTCGCCACACGCCTTATCGATGGCGTCATCGGTGAACAGACGACGCGCACTACTCTGGCGCCATCTAGTAGGCATCGTTGCCGCAGAACACGTCTTGCGCGGCACTACGCTATTCTTCTCACGCTTTCGTCGTACCCTCCTCCTCCGCTTTCCACCTCGCTCTCTCTTCGCTATCACCGTCTTTCAAATCCCACTGCGCTACGCGTTCGCTCTTTCATCCTCCGCTGTGTTCGTTCGCTCGGTTACGCAGAGGGACGCCGACGCTCAACGCAGGAACGGGTGCCTAAGAGCTGCGCTCTAAAAGTTCGCACTCTAAAGCTGTTCATAAAAGCAAGCGCCAACCAGTCGAGATGTACGAAATATTATTAACGAAGGCGGCCGGCCATAGCAAACAGCATTTACGAACGAACATTTTGGGGAATTAAGTCCCGGGAGAGGCCTGTGGAGAATATTGTGCGTCGATCGGCAGAGGTCAGGGGATTGACCTGGATGGTAGACCAGGTTCCGCTGGGGCAGGTGCGGGCTGCATAACGCCCAGACGGGTTTCCATGAGATGATTCAGTCTTGCGACGCTGGCAGGGTTGCCAGACAAAGGACAGGTCATGGGAAGAGGCTGCAGGCCGGACGTCCAAGGCGCCCAGACGACAGGTGTCATGGCGGCACCAACGCGGATCCTCCTGAGTGCAACCTCCTCACGGCGAGTTAAGTCACCGGAAAAGTTATGATCCAAGCGGGTGGATAAGTACCCGCGTAGATTGAGGAAGTTGGACTATGTCTAATGCACAGCCGCACTTGGACTCTTGGAAAGTTAAGGAACCCGCAGCGGACGTGCTACTTCTGCTAGATGGCAGGCAGGATCGGCATCCACAGTGTCCGTACTGGACACTGTCGATGTCGTGGTGCATTTCAGAGCCGATATCGAGAGAGCTGTTGATTCATCGTAGCTCTCGAACTGCCAGCGTGGGGTCTGGGTACATGAGCAGTCTATCCGGTGACACCAAGTGAATCTGAGGTATTAAATGCGAAGCATTTCTTGGTGAACATTTGCCACTTTGACAGTATCTATCTATCTATCTATCTATCTATCTATCTATCTATCTATCTATCTATCTATCTATCTATCTATCTATCTATCTATCTATCTATCTATCTATCTATCTATCTATCTATCTATCTATCTATCTATCTATCTATCTATCTATCTATCTATCTATCTATCTATCTATCTATCTATCTATCTATCTATCTATCTATCTATCTATCTATCTATCTATCTATCTATCTATCTATCTATCTATCTATCTATCTATCTATCTATCTATCTATCTATCTATCTATCTATCTATCTATCTATCTATCTATCTATCTATCTATCTATCTATCTATCTATCTATCTATCTATCTATCTATCTATCTATCTAACCGCCTACGTCTTGGTGCTCTCAAGGTCGTTTCGTTGACTTGGCGTGTACCAAAATCGGCATAGTATGACAAGAGTGTATGAGGAAAATAAATGATAGGTCATGACATGAGTATCATGACATGCGTGTCATGTAGGTCATGAAACACCGGCCTTCGTCTTGGTGCTCTCATGGTCGTTTCGTTAACCTGGTACGCAACTGGAATGGGTTCGGACCTGGGTACTAAGTGAAGGAAACACTAAAGGATGATGGTAGAAGTCATAGCCATCAGCATGACTTGGTAAAAATGACTATTACTCAGCGAAAAAAGATGAACACTCAAAACCCACTGAAACAGGTTCGGACGTGGGTACAAAGTGAAGGAAACACTAAAGGATGATGGTAGAAGACATAGTCATGAGCATGACTCAGGAAAAATGACATCATCATCATCATTATTATCATCAGCCTATAGTTTATGTCCACTGCAGGACGAAGGCCTCTCCCTGCGATCTCCAATTACCACTGTCTTGCGCTAGCGTATTCCAACTTGCGCCTGCAAATTTTCTAACTTCATCATCCCATCTGGTTTTCTGCCGACCTCGACTGCGCTTCCCTTCTCTTGGTATCCATTCTGTAACCCTAATGGTCCACCGGTTATCCATCCTACGCATTACATGGCGTGTCCAGCTCCATTCCTTCCGCTTAATGTCAACTAGAATATCGGCTATCCCCGTTTGTTCTCTGATCCACACCGCTCTCTTCCTGTCTCTTAACGTTAGTCCTAAGATTTTTCGTTCCATCGCTCTTTGTGCGGTCCTTAACTTGTTCTCGAGCTTGTTTGTTAACCTCCAAGTTTCTGCCCCATATGCTAGCACCGGTAGAATGCAATGATTGTACACTTTTCTTTTCAACGACAGTGGTAAGCTCCCAGTCAGGATTTGGGAATGCCTGCCGTATGCACTCCAACCCAATTTTATTCTTCTGTAAATTTCTTTCTCGTGATCAGGGTCCCCTGTGAGTAATTGAGCTAGATAAACGTACTCCTGTACAGACTCTAGAGGCTGATTGGCGATCCTGAATTCTTGTTCCCTTGCCTGGCTATTGAACATTATCTTTGTCTTCTGCATATTAATCTTCAACCCCACTCTTACACTTTCTCGGTTAAGGTTCTCAATCATTCGTTGTAATTCGTCCCCATTGTTGCTGAATAGGACAATGTCATCTGCAAACCGAAGGTTGCTCAGATATTCGCCGTTGATCCTCACTCCTAAGCCTTCCCAGTCTAAGAGCTTGAATACTTCTAAGCATGCAGTGAATAGCATTGGAGAGATTGTGTCTCCTTGCCTGCCCCTTTCTTGATAGGTAACTTTCTACTTTTCTTGTGGAGAAGCAAGGTAGCTGTGGAATCCTTGTAGTTGTTTGCTAAGATATTCACGTATGCCTCCTGTACTCCTTGATTACGCAATGCCTCTATGACTGCTGGTATCTCTACTAAATCAAATGCCTTTTCATAATCTATGAAAGGCATATAGAGAGGTTGAGTTTTTCTCGGAATACAATGTTAGCACTGGTAGAATATATGGAAAATGACAATGGAAAAATGACAATATATGGAAAAATGACAATGACTCAGAAAAAAATGATTAACACTCAGAGACCACTGAAAGAGTTAGGATATGGGTACTAAGTGAAGGAAACACTAAAGTATGATAGTATCAGTCATAGTCATGTGCATGACTCCGTAAAAATGAGAATGACTCAGCGAAAAATGATTAACACTTAGAAACCATTGAAGTGAGTTCGGACATGGATACTAAGTGAAGGAAACACTAAAGGATGATGGTAGAAATCACAGTCATGAGCATGACTCAGCAAAAATGACAGTGACTCCGCGAAAAAGGATTAACACTCAAAAACCACTGGAATGGGTTCGGACGTAGGCACTAAGTGAAGGAAACACTAAATGATGAAGGTAGAAGTCATAGTCATGAGCATGAATCAGCGAAAATGACAATGACTCAGCGAAAAGAGATTAACACTCAAAAGCCACTAAAATGGGTTCGGACATAAATGATAGGTCATGACATGAATGTCATGACGTGCGTGTCATGTAAGTCATGAAACAGCCGCGTACGTCTTGGTGCTCTCATGGTCGTTCCGTTAACTTGGTCGGCTCCCCGCACTCTGCTTCGCATAACATCCATTCCCACAGGCCGTGGGATCTGCCGGCTTTTATTCCAAATAAGCCATCTCGTGTATAGCTAGGAGCTTCGCCAGGACAAATGGAAGCGGCGCCTCTGCAACAAAGGAACATGTTTGATGATTACTGGATATTATCAAGTCCACAAGCCTAACATACAGGACGCAGCCACCTATGACTGCGTCTACGTTTACTTCTTGTGAGTTAACGTTACCTGAGAGGGCGGAGAAAGACTCCGCGGCCTGACTCTAAAACTTTGTTTTGTTGGAATTAGGAATGGGATCGCACATGGTCTAAAATGTTACCGCTTTTATTCGCTGAGAAACATGTGATATAACGAAGCAGTAACCGCAAGACGTTACTCCTCTAAAGAAACATTGCAGAACGCAGCTGAACCTCCAAGAATAATTAACAAGCAACACTGTATGGTCATGTCTGCTTTTACAGTTAACATGTCAGGGCATGGCATCACCGAATTTCTCTGCAAACCGGACGCACGTCTGGTTAACCTTCCTGCCTTTTCTCTCTCCCTCTCTCTGCGTGGACTGCCTAAAATTTTCTAACCACATAATAGGACGCCGGCCAACGGTAGTGTTTGCGGACCTGCTCTGAAAGTGAATTAACGCTGTTTCATTCTGCAGATAGAAGTGGAGTGCCTCCAAATTACACGTCATGTATTTGCGTGTTCAGGTCCATTCTGAATCCTCTATGAAGCCGTGGTAATTAACAGGAAAAAATATTAAAGAACGGAGAAAGGCGCAGGCAGGTCAACCCCAAAATATGTTTTAATATCCGTCAAGTGTCGTACATAAATACCCTACAATGTGGACGAAGAATGAGGAGATGGAATGAAACGAAAGAAATGGAGGGAGACACCGCGCACATGTACTACACGCGCCCAGACGTGAATACGAGTAGGCACCACTAAGTACTAAATAATCAGTCCAACTGGGTCCGCATTCACAATTTTTGTTCGTTCGTAAGTGCTCTTTGCCATATTGAACAGCCACCTTCGCTAGTACGAGTAATATGTCTAACATCACGATTGACTGGCATTTACTATTACGAACAGGTCCAGCGTAAGAACTCAAGACATGTCAAATCACCTTCGTCACACTCTGCTGGAACGGTCGGTGGGGAGGCGCGCACAATTAAGTTTTTAATTGTATATGGGACCACTACGGCATTAGGATCGCAATTAGGGCCTTACGGTCATGTCGTGGTGTACTATCATGATTGTTCACCGATTGCAGCGGCAGATTTCCCTCTGATAATCATAGCATAAAATTCTATACAAACAGTTGGCAAAATACAAATGCGGTGCCCAGTGGTTAAATGACTGCCACAAAAGAAAAAAAGACAGACCGGACCGGGGATTCGAATGCGCGTCGGGAGTAATAAGGCGAATGCTCTTTGCGAATGATGACAGGGCTCATTCGGGTGTCGGTTGAGAACGTAGTTGTTGCCAGAAAAAAACAGCTGCCAGAAAATTCAGAAGATGCGCAGCCAGCCGCCAGAGAAAACGGTGAGTATATTTCTCACTCGTGTTGTCCGCAGACTCGCCCTGCACCTGTCGTGAACTCTGTAAACTGCAAACGCGAACTGAGAAGGTACGTGGTCCGTTGTCTAGACACACCATTAGGCTTGACATACACGAAGGACAGGACCGCGGGTCAATACGTCACGTGATGGTAGGATCAGGCTTGGTCCACCTGCTGGAAGCATACACACGACGAACCGAAAGAGTTGGGCCCGTGAACCGACAGTACGGCACAATTGCTCCCCTCAATTGACAAACCACACGCTGCATTTATTAACGTCAAAATTATTTGTGTAATTACTTCCCTTGCGCCAGAGAAAGAGTTTTGTTGAGAATTTTTCTACTTTCACCACCACCTCATTCTTGCAATTTCTCGATGTACGCGAGAAAACAAAAATACCCATCGATACGCTGCGCTCATATGCTTAGAACGACAGATTGGAGCCGTGGCTGCTCTCTGAAAGCAATTTCATTAAATAAAGTAAAAATGTTTACTTTTCAGACCAAGAACCGTGCTCGTTCCAGATCCATGCAGTGTGTCACCGTTGCTAGGGCCGCCTTGCAGTAAAAAAACGATCTATTTCCCTAAAATTTGGCACAGGCGGCTTTGCCTCAAAATGTCTATATTTACGGCGGTGCACCCTTTACAGGGTTACATGGTAATGTGCTTAATTTTTGCCTAGGTTGGCGCTAATTACGCCGGTAGCGTTTAGCGATGCCACCGATATCCCCGCTGAAGACTACGCTGTGCAGACTTGTTCCCGCTTTCAAGCTGGTTTCTCACCATGAAGTATTAGTGAAACCATCATTGTTTTCTTTAACTCCTTCAGCAATTTGGCCATTCTGGACGCCTTTCTTACGGTTTTAATTTTTATTAGTTATTACAGTTAGCACGAGCTAAGTCGTAGGCTCGGTTTGAGCGGTGAATTAAATTTTATGCGTAAGTGTCAAATGACCCATTGAGCGAAATGCAGCTCCACTAACGTGAGACCTGGGGAGGTGCGAAGCATGCAGTGATGCACCGCTAATGGGCTCATACTGCCTTAAGCAATGGCTCATAACCCCGTAAACGCGGCTTCCCCATTACGACGACAGAGGAGAAGTGAAATTCTACGCTGGAATGATGAGCGGCAACGCAGCAAGCTGTGGAAGACGACGACGACGACGACGAACGCGGGAGCAGTGGCATGAGCGCGTGCCGAGCGCGTGCACGAGCCGCTTGCTTACCGTGACTATGACGATGACGACAGGAGACGCCGACAGCCCGGGCGCATAAGGTGCTTCGCACATAAAAGTCCGTCAATATGTCTCACCTGTGTGCTCCACGCCCCGGCGCGGTCCTAGCAAAACCGGAAGCGCCGTGTCTCGTGAGGCCAGGCGAACGGACTAACACGGTGGTTTAGTTCGTCGCGTGTATGTAGGTTAAAAGTCACCTGATGCAGACATATTGCGTCACCACTGCTTTCTCCCTTATGCTATACTATAACGCACCATGCGAATGTTTATAGACTTGACGTGCACCTTCAAGTGTGCGCGCAAATATGCAGTGATCTCTCTATTATCTCCTTTCTTCTTTTTCAACGTATTATTTCCTTCTCCCAGTGCAGGCTAGCAAATCGGACAAGCTCGTCGGGTTGGTCTCCTTAAATTTCCTTGCTTCTGTCTCTCTCTCACTCTGGGCCCGTATTCGCAAAAGTACTTGTGCAAAAATTTGTTCTTAAGAGCATATGCTGCAGCCAATGGTGACGTTGGACATATTATTCGCGAAGGCGGCCAACCAATGGGAAATTGCACTTACGAACAAAAAAGTTCGTGTATTCGGTCCCTAGTTTTCAATGGCAGTGACATGGACGCCACAGCATCCGCCTAGAAATACGCCGTTCAAGTATCGCGTTTCATTCATTGAGGATAGTGAACAGACGTTCATGAAGCGCGCTGCTGCTCAATTGTTTCAGGGGCCGCAGGCAAGCGTCAAAGGTCTTTCTTCTCCGCGGCCATAATTTTATGCATATAAATGCACACCGAATTCATACGTCTTCTGGACAGCCGCTGCCAAGGAAACGGACTGGTAAGGCGCGTTTCCGAAGAACCGTCTAATGAGGGGCCAGCTGCGTCTGTCCGTTTGCGGACGCCGGTCAGCGCGACAACAAACGACAACGTCAAGCGCGCTCGTTTATCAGCTGGCGCAGCCTGAGCAGCGTTGTAGCTCCGGCGTTTGATTAATAACGAGCCGGCCGCTTCCGGCTCTCCAATGCACCGCCGTGGGGCGGCCGTGCCTCGACCGCAAACCGATTCTTTGAAATGAGCGAATTCGCGTGTACACGCGTGACGTCGCTGCGAGGGACAGTATATAGCCTGCGCGGATTGTGCGGCTTCGCGACCGACGATGCGTCGCAGGTCGCGCGAGCGCTTCGCCGCGTGCCGCTCTGTCTATGCGCCCGGCCTTGGTCCCTTTTACGGCAAGCGATGCACGAACATCCCCTCCTTTGTCGCTAATTAGACCGCGGTGTGCGTTCGCCGCGGCCACCACTGTAGCGTATGCAAAAGGGAGCTCTGTCGCAGCCTACTAATTAGAGATCCGTTTCGGGTTCGACTCGTTTTGACCCAAAAGGAGGGAGAGGCGCCGCGATGTTACAGTCGTTTCAATTAATAGAGTGTTTCGCTAAAAGCCTGCGTGGGAATGTTCAGCCGACTACTTTGAATCACATGATGGGCGTGGCGCATGCCAGCCCAGATATGGAGGTGATGCTCATTCCTCGGGTGTTCTGTGGATCTTGGGCATCTTAAGTTCTCACAACTTACAGTGACTTGTTCTTGCTTTCATAAAGCCACGTTACTGCTGTTTCGCGTGTAGAGCAATATTTCAGTGGAGAGCACGTTGGCCAAGCATGATGCCCTTATTACTGCGACATCAGTTAGAAGCTCGAAACTGGGTTTGCTGCGCTTGTCGTTTCCGTTGCGCAGACGACGACGGCCGTCGTATATAGCCATAGTTTTTAACGCGTTAGCATTCTTAGGATGCTTCACGCACTTTCCGGGGGCTATCTATCTATGCATGTATGTTTGTATCAATGTATCTATGTATGTTTGTATCTATTCGTTTTCCCACCTACCGGTTCACCGGTTAGTCCGTGGTCGAATGGTTAGCGCATCGGGCATCTGTGGTGAGGTAACAGGGGTAGAAACCAACCATCGGACCAACTTGGGTCCCTGAGTATGTGCCACTGAGTGCGCGGCACGTGAGGGAACAATTCTCAGCGTTCGCAGGCGCCAGCGCGGCACGCTACTCGTCTCAGAGGCCGCGCGCGGACTACTCGGCTGTGCCACAAGATGGCGCAGCGTGTCCAGAATGAAACATGAGAGAGAGGAGCCCGGTTGCCGCATGACGCGTTTCTCAGAGTTCGCATGCAACGGCACGCGCCATGCATTTCGGAGGCCACGCGGAGAATTCGTGGTGAAAGAGGAGTCCCGCTGCAGTACACGCCTCATTTGTAAATTGTTTCGACGGTGGTAAGACGTATCGCTGTACTGATTCGATGCTAACGCATCACCGTCAACAGTCTTTGTGAGATGGGGGCCGCCACTTTTTCGTCTTCGTCAAGCCACACGACTTTGCCACTGCTGGAAGTTCTGTCAACTACGCTGGCGAGCAGCTTTGGCGCTTAGTAAATTGTGCGGAGTTTTGCGCGCCACGTATACCTTGAAAGGGGTGGTGTCTGGGCACGTATTTCGCAGTTCACTACAGGCAATACTGGAGCAGACAAAGACGACTTCTTGCGCGTCACAAATACATTTTTCCTTGAGAATACGACCCGGTTCTTGGCCTATCTCCCTCAGTGGGTTTGTGCCATTAGTGAAATAATAATAATCATCATCAAGCTTGCTTCGTCTGACTGTGAGAGCGTGTTGCAGCTATAGCAGTAAATGAGTTCAGAGCTTGTGAAATCCTTGAAGTCTGCAGATTTTTTTTTTTACGTTAGTTACTAAAACATGAACCATTCGAATAACTCACTTTCTCACGGGAAGGCGGGTTGAATGTCAGGAACGCCAAAAATAAATCGCATGGCGAAGTAACATATCTATTTGAACTGACTCTCTTTTTTTCAGCTTTGAAGTGCCCATGGAGATTATCAAGATTTTTCACAACAATATCGAGACGCTCTTCACCAAGAAACACAACCAACTACGGTGCACATCTCTTAGTGCCCCTTATCTTGATTTCTATTTCCTAGTACGCCTATCACGTATTACTAAAGTGTCCTTCATTCTCTCTAAGGCTGTGCGAATGTATAGTTCTTGAGACCGAATCAAATACGAAACGAATAGTTTCAGGAGCGGCTCGAATCGAATACGAATCGAATGGTGCCAGAACTGAATCGAATCACATATGGAATAATATCAACCATTAACAACTAAAATAAAGAAAATCACATTCTGGTGTTTACATCATTAGAAAGCTTCTTTCCTTAGGCTGCGCATTAAAAAGAATGCTTTTTAAAAGCCCAAAGGGAGCACTAGGATTAACTGGGATTATCACATACCAGTAACGTTTAGAAAGGTAGCCTTGTTAGCCACTTAATATCAGTGTTTATATGCCTTCTCGACAAAATCAGAAATGTGGGCTGTGTGCATCCAATGGCAGAGCGAACAAAAAAGATTAAAAAAAAAACTTTTCTCTTGTTTGCATATTAACGGCCGATGGTGCCAGAATTGTATCAAGTATGGCTTATTGAAATGTATTAATATTTATTCTGATGATAGACAATACCCACTGCCATCAAATGCCGTTTTCAAACATTTTTTTTTCGAATAATCGCGTTTAGCCGGAAATGTCTTTTGTACGTTGCGGCCCATATGAATGGGATGAAATTTGCTTTTGCACTTTTGCTTAAATTTTATGTTTGATCGTGTACAGTCAACCACTTGAAGTCTTGAAGTGTATGAAAACAATTCGAAAGGTATTTGGATTTTCGAATAGTTAGTATTCAATGCGGGGGCCAAACCTAACACGACAATATTCGAATAAGTAATCGAAAGTTTCGAATACTCGCACACCCCTAATTCTCACTTTCTTCGGCTAGTGAGACCTCTGCCATAGCGCGCTGTGCAGCTGAAAAAAAAAAAAAACTTTTTCGCTCTCGCTGAGATACTTTGCATGTGTGCTATACGGTGAACGACGAATCTACGCACCATCGTATCCGTGATGTGTGCGTCGCCACGCGATCAATTTTGCCATGTTGTAGAGGAAGCGCCATGTCTACCTTTCTTTTTCTTCTTTTCCTAGGTCCCGATCAAACCTAGTGCATATGTTGTCTGCCTGCGCCTCTTTTCGGTTCCCGAACATCGCGATATATCCACAATCATTCAGAAGGAGTACATCTTCGTCGTTTCCAGCATACTCTTTCCAGGATAGACCGTAAATGGCGTCTAGTCACGCACAGCGGCATTCGATTCGCCGGCACCGAACACACAGCTCACCCCCTGTTGCTGCCGCGCTCCTCTGTACATGCTACATGTTTGCGCAGTAAGTCTTGCCTTTACGCTGATCGCCTGGTGTTTCAGCTGATTGCAACGGCCCTTGCTTGTTTTCCTTTCTATCTTCCTTTTCTTTCTTTTTTTACCTCGACCACTCCTTTTCTTTATGCTATACAGCGAATGACGAAGACGTAAATTAACAGCGAAACAAAAAATAATGAACAAATAAATTAAAAAATGCCAATGAAGATAATTAGAATGACAATAACCATGCCATAAGGCGGAGTTCACTCGAGATATAGCTATTCTGTGTCCGCGCCGCTACCCTAATGCTCCATACACTTCGTAGTTTTTATCCGTCGGTACAAGAGTGCTCCACGCTCTAACATGAATAGTAGGTGAAAACGGACAGCTCAGTACAAGTTTTCACAGTACAGAGCATAAGTGTGTCACTACATACATTATTACACAGGACCATTTATCTCACAAACGTTGATCTAATACTGTGTCTACTATAAAACTATTTTAAGAATACGTTCCATTTTTAGTGCACATGACTCGCTGACCAAGGTACAAGTAATTTTGGTATTGTAAAGCGACGCTTCCTTATTGCTTCATTTTGGGCAAAACAAAAGCACGCGGTATAAAATGCCAAGCTATAGGTTTATTTTTTCTGATATATTAGAATGTACTAGATTGGGAGAGTGGGTCCAACGAGGGCTCTGCGCTGAGGCATTTTTTATGGAAAATCCGCCACCGTCACTTTCTTCCCAATGAGCGGCCCCGCTCGCCGGCCGGACACTTGTCGCGTCGGAGACCCTACCGCAGCTGCATGGAGCTTTGACAGGCGGATACTCGGTGGCGGTAACACTGAGATTATTCCCCACCGATCTATTGTAAATAAAATAAAAAAAAGCGTCGGAAAGAACGCAAACGACGCAAAAACGCCGGTGCGTCGAGCAGACGACAGCTACTCAGCCCGTGAGCTCGCCACAGCCAGTGAGCGCTGCCGAAACAGCGGGAGCCAACGTTTATTGGCCGGAGATTCAGAAGAAGGCGAAGGCAGCGCTGCCACATTTTCCGTGTTTTATTGCGATAGCAATTATATGGACACTTCTACCGGATTTCTGCCGTCGCCGTCGCCGTGAGGTTCCCTATAGATAAAATCTTCGCCGCGCGCCGTATGCCCGAGCGGAAGCGTGCGGGGACGCGCGCTAGGGGAGCGAACGCACTCAATCTCCCACGCGCAAGCAAGGAAGCGGAAAGCCAACGCCGGAGGGAGCAGGGGGGGGGGGGGGGGCACTTCTCTGCCAACAACCGCGCTCGTTGCTCGTCCGCACAGTCTCTTATCTCTCCCACGCGCAAGCAAGGAAGCGGGAAGCCAGCGCCGGAGGGAGCAGGGGGGGCACTTCTCTGCCAACAACCGCGCTCGTTGCTCGTCCGCACAGTCTCTTATCTCTCCCACGGCTCTGACCTTTATGCGCCGTGCATTCGCCGCTCAGTTTCCGTTGAAGCGATAGACCGCACGTACCTTCGCCCGCTGCTGCGGCGTATATATGCGCTTGCTGCCAGCGTTTTGACAGTCGTTGTCTGCAGTCATTCAGTGTGATCTATTCATGTTTGTTTGTGCGCGCTCACACCACGCTTGTTCAATCAGTTAGTAATAGTCGGGCCACATTTTACAACGCATGCTACACATTCAATGCTGCCCGGGTCGGCAGTGCAGCGCTACAGGTGTGTCCCTTCGCACGCGCTGCCCACGTTTCGCCACCACCGTTTCACACGCGCCTCCTCGTGGTCATCGAGTCTCTCTTCATGTCGGTCTACTTACGCCGCAGCACACCTGCTTACTTAATCAGCTCATGTTTACTACAATTCATATTGCTACCAAAGCCGCTCACCTTACTTCGTATGACATTGCTGTATTGCTATCGCATTCATTGCTTCGCCCTTAGGGCGAAACTGTGACATTTTTTTGCTTCACTCTCGCCGCTTGCTAAGGCGTCCGCTGGACCCACTCCCCCATTCTAGTACACTCTAGATATATCATCAATAACATGAATGATGGGCCTTCCTCGCTCTTCTCTTGCGCCGGATTCTCACAGTTTTTTTTTTTTTTTGAGGAATCCACAGTCACATTTCTCAACAAAATGGCCCGACAGTTTCAGCCAGTCATATACCTCATTTTGCAGTGACAACCTGCATAAAAACAGCTCTTCATTTTCTCAAATTAATTTCTCTTCTACTTGTTTTGTTCCACGAATGAGGGAGAAATTAACTGCCTGTCCAGTTCTATATATCACCAAATAACCAACACTAAGGCTTTTAAATTTGTTATTGAAGAAGCCGTTTTTGTAGCTGTTAATCGTTTTTATTTTATTTTTCTTTGCTGGCTGCATTAGCAATTTAGCATTAATTTTCATTCAATTTTCTCCTGCGACATCCTTTGAACATTGAGGAAGCTCAATGGACAAAAAATAAACAGTTGTCCCTGTTGTTTAGTGTTTCAAGTGTCGTCCAAAGGATTTCCGGCGTTAGAAATTTAAGAGTTGTGGATTACCTACTAGCCCAAACAAACGCCTTACTAAAATAAATATCGCGTATAATTTTCTGGTACAAAAATTTCTCCTTTATCGTCACAGCGCAAAAGCGTAAACAAAAAAATCGGAGAACACCTAAGCACTTTTTATGAGTTGTGAATTCGAATGCATTAATGTCCAATTGAACGCCGCTGAGCGGTCCTTCGAGTTCCCATCACAGATAGCTTACAAGTTAGCAATGTTTTCGCAAAACTAGCTGTAGTGGATCCATCCCTCCAGATTATTCGAAGATGATAAGATTGTAGCAGTACTTGTAAACCTACTGATGCGAGTAGTCATGACACGTGTCTGGTGACACGCTGCAAATCACAAAGGAGTAGAGTACGCAAAAACGAATCACTACTGAAGCGTTTCGGGCTGTTTTTTTAATTTATTTATTTTTTTCTGGCCGCGAAAGGGCGCTGCCTAGCTCGGAGGATTCCGTCAGCCCGCACTCGTACTCTCGCGGCCGCAGCCCTAAATCTTGACTGCGTATAGAAAGGAAGAATCTAATGTTCCTACATCGAGGGCCCTGCGCCGACAGGAAAAAAAACATTACTATTTTTATCGTAGTGTTTCGGGTATCTAGAGCGCGTTGGGCCATTCTTTTCTATATTCTTATGCATGCGCCGTGCGTGCATTATATAACTTCCTCGCACACACTTATATACATCGAGTGCGAGGTCATTGGATACGGTGGACGAAGTACTGACGATGCCCATCACCCGAAGCATTCTTTTGGCACTTGACGGCGAAACAAAGCAACGACGACAATAAAAAAAAAAGAATAAGAAAAGGAATCTCTGCCTGCAGGACACAAATGCGATTTTGATGATAGAGAAGAAATGTTATCTATCGCTGGTAAAGGCTCGGCGCGGCGCCAGATTGCTTCGGCCGTGGAGATGATGGAAATGACGCCGTCCAAGCAAAAGTTGACAGCGTCAACTCGGCGCGCGCACCCCAGCGCCGCTGGCGGCAAACACGGCGATCGGGATCGGCCGGGGCGTCGGGGGAGAGCGAGGAAGAGCGGCGTTCTCCGGGAGACACATAAGCGCATTTGCCGGACACATCCGCCGGCCATGGTGTTGCGCCTTCGGTAACAGCTCCCTTATGAGATTGCCGCTGCATTTGCGGGGCTGGAAGGAAAAACAACACGCTCTGGGATCAAAAACAAAAACGCCCATCCGATTTCTTTCTCAGCCTCTTTCACTCTAGCCAAAACACCGACGCAGGCGCCGGCACCCTATCTTACCCATTCCTAGCGCATTTCTGTAGCATCCATTGCTTGCTTGCTCTGAAAAAAAGAAAAAAAAAAACACAAATAAAGGCGCAGGGTCAACCCGGCGTCACATGGGCTTCTTCCGTCTTGCCTTGTATTGCCTGTACTTCTTTCGCACTCGCTCTCTTTTTGTAGATTTCAATACGTTGCTGTTATATCTTTATTTTAAACTTCCGCTTATATTCTTTTTGTCTTTCCGTCATGATTCTTCCAGTTGGTGTTTGGCATTCTTCGCGTCTGAGAGGAAATGCTCTCACCTCATTTACACTTCAGCGTGTCCTGCTCTTTCACATGCTTTTTCTTTGAATTATGACTTTTCTTCATTTTTTTTCTTTTTTGTGTTGGTTACTTATGCGTTGGCGTGTGTATTACGTGCCCTCTTCACAGTCGTCGACAAAAAACGGAGCTTTCAGTACGACGAGTTTTATTTGCACGATCTCTATTTCTCTGCTTTCATTTCCCAAAGACAGCTTCGACTTTGTTCAAGGGATACGGTTCGGCGACGATGTCCATGTGCATTTTGAACTGAAGGATGGCATCTAGCATCCTCTGTATTCGTTTGCTGCTATAACAACGCTTTATTTTGTTTTCAGCTGGCTGGTCAGGCTACTGGTGGCAATAACACATCCCGCTATCTAAAAGATTGCGCCGATCTGGATATACTAAAATAATGTTTGAGGCATATTTTTACCTTCCTTTTTATGTGATGTGTGTGCGAGTAAGGTGTTTATGCACAATAGGTGTTTTTTTTTCGTTTTTTTTTACCTAAGCCTCTATACCGAAAGAATTAAAGATATGTAGACAGCTTCCACTTCCCCATTTCAGATTCCGACAGTTGGTGCCTTTGTGTGCTGAGGAATCATCTATCTCACATATAAGCGACAGTGTCGCTCGCACGCGCCCAACAGCATAGCGCGAGCGGAGCTCCTATGAAGGAGATGATCGGCAGCTCAGAACGCAAAGATCTTGCGCCCCCCTCGCGAGTTCTGGGGCCGAATTCACAAAGCTTTTTGTGCGTTAACGTTGTTTGCCATTGTCCGACCGCCTTCGCTAACATTATTTCCAACGTTACGATTGGCTGAAACCTGCGTTTACGAACAGTTGTAGCGTAACATTTTATGGCGATGGCAATTATACAGACACACGAGTGTCCGTCATCACCACGTCTCGTAATACATAAGGTTAGTAATACAGAATACATAATATTGATCATGATCGTATAAATCCCACAGGTAATCAAGCCAAGGAAAACATAGGGGTAATTAGTTGTGGTTGATTTTGAAATGTAGAAAATAAGGAAAAAAATTACAAATAAATGAAAGTGGACGAAAAGATAACTTGTCGCCTGTGGGGACCGAACCAAAAACATTCGCGTTACGCGTGTGATCCACGTGCCTGCTCTCTTCAGCTCACGTGTTACGTGACGCCATCGGGCAAAAAAAAGTGTGTTCCACATACTCTCAGGGCTAGATTTACTACACATGTGTAAATACCCAAGTTAGTGAACGGAATCACGGCCGTCTCTGTAGCACAATTGGTAGTGTCATAATCATCATCATCGGCCTATATTTTGTCCACTGCATGACGAAGGCATCTCCCTGCGATCTCTAATTACCCCTGTCTTAATGCGCTATCTGATTCCAAGTTGCGCCCACCTAGTTTTCTGCCCTGCGTGCTGCTGTACAATACCTCCTGCAAGAGACACCTCAGAAATGGGTCATAATTTGCGATTCTAAGGCGCCACTTCAGAGTCTGCATTTTGCCCTTTATCACAGGACTCATGAGCAGCTGGCGTATGAGATAAGAGAGGACCACCATCAAGCTATCGCTAAAGGGCATGAAATTATATTTCAGTGGCTACCTGGACATACCAGCAGTGCTGGTAATGACCTCGCCGACGAAGCCGCCCGGTCTGCTCATCTGGAAGGCCGACCAGTCCCAATCCTCTTATCCAGGACTGACGCTGCAGGAAAGCTTCATATCGTGGCTAAAGCTATGACACACAAATGTTTGTCTTCCTTTAACCTCCCAGAGTGTCATCTTCACAAAATTGACCCATCCTTCAAGATACAAGTGCCATCAAACATTACCCGCTCTGAGGCGACAGTATTACAGCGAGGCTGCATACCTCTACCAGCCAAGGAAATTTTCGTGTCGTTGGCGTAAGCAAGAATGTCAGGCTAAAATTAAATACAAATAGCATATCTCCTTTGAAATCAGGCATACAGCATACAGCTCAGCACTAGTTTTCAAAAGAAAAACTACAAAACAAGCATGAAAGCCACATGATGGATGATAAGGTACGTATGAACAATGGGAATACCCTCCGACGCGTTCCGGTAAATATTAGGTTTGCAGCTGCTTCGAAAGGGGTTGACGTCATTCACAACTCTCTTATGAAGTGCAAACCGTATAATGTATCCTAATGACGTCTACGAATTATACCGAGCACGCGTTCCTTCTCCCGTGTGTGTTTCCCGGTAAAGATTACGGCTTCGTAAGCTACTCCGAGTGGAAGAGCACCCAACAGCATAGAAATCACGTAGTGACGTCACCACGGTCTAGAAACTCATTCAGTTCATTCCAGGCTACCATGGGTAGACCACGGAAAGTAAAGACGCCAGAAGAACAGCGTGAATATAATGTCGTTGTGAAGTAATAGAGGGTGTGGTTAAGTACATTTCACTTGTCTCTGGTTTCACTCTTTGTAGAGCCACGTGTGTGAATTCAAGTGACGTCACAATGGGTAATTGTTGTGGGTGTCGTTTACAGCTCCGCTGTACAACTACCTTCACAGCGCGTATTGGAGCCACAGTTTTTTCTGCCGCCTCTGGCTCGGGGTGGCATTTACAAAGGCCTACTCGTTCCGCACTGGAATGGGGGATACGCCCATGTGCGACTCTTCTGGAACCAGAGAAACAGCTCAACACATCTTACGTATCGGTCCCTAGTACGACGTTGAGCGTGAAGATCTCCGGACAGCATTGAACTAGCTGGATTGTAGACCACTTTCGGAAATGAAGATCCTTGGACCATGGCCGTATGCGTCGATGGCACAGAAAGTCACGAAAGCAGTGTTTTTACTACCTCAAGTCGACAGGTCGTGGTGACCGTGTGTAGACTTCGTGCGAAGCTTCAAATGTACGTGAAACTGTGCTGTCTCTATCTCCTTTCTCTCTCTTTTCATCCCTATACATCCTGCCCCCAGTGCAGGGTAGCAAACCGGACGTGCGTCTGGTTAACATCCCTGCCTTTCCGCTCTTCTATTTCTCTCTCTCTCTCTCTCTCGACTGCGCTTCCCTTCTCTTGGTATCCATTCTGTAACTCTAATGGTCCACCTGTTATCCATCCTACGCATTACATGGCCTGCCCAGCTCCGTTTTTAACAGCGAAGCTGTTTAAGCTAGCCGTAAAAAAGTATTGTTTCACAGAAAGCCAGCCGCGCCGTAGACATGGCAACTAGTGACACCGTGTCTGCTCGAACACCTGGCGCAACCTACCGCCTGTGTATTGCGCATGCGCTGACAGCGAACGCGTTTCCCGCATTCGCGCCGGGGAAACGCGAGCGGCGTCGGCAGCAGCTCGGCAGCATCTCGGAGACACTGCGCGCAATCGGTTTCCGCCGCCGCGCCGAGATCTGCGCAGGCGCCGTGATAACGACTGGATCTGCGCATGCGCCGACTTTGATACAACAGCTATGTAAGCGTGTGCGCGGCGGCGCTCGATGAAGCCATGGGACGCCCAAAGATAGTTCGTACTGCTGAAGAACAGGCCGCGCTTCGCGATAAATTCCGGGAAAATGCTGGGGATGACTTGGTACTGCTTAGCCTAGCCCAAAAGGGCCAGGACTAGCTAGGTGCCCATCAGCTCCGCTGTCTCTTTAGCATTGCGCCTCCAGTGCAAGCTACGCTATCTTTTTGTAGCGTTAGCTACACTGGCCTAGCCAAGCCCGTTTCGCGCGGCACATCAAGAGCCGTGCTGCGCATGCGCAAGGATCAGTGATGTCACACGGCTTGCGCACCGGAGCCACCGGAGCCGGCACCTCTCGCGCACTCCGCCGCCGCCGCGCGCGACTCACCGCCGCCGGTCTGCGCATTCCAGAGGAGTGACGTCGTAGCCGTGGTAGACGCACTGGCGCCGGCGCGCGCTCGCTGTGCAGTCGCCGTCTGACACTGCGTTCGAGCCGCTGCGCTTCTGACTGGCGTTTGCCAGTGTGGTATAGCCATGGAGAAGGAGAGCGCAAATGCTGCTCAACAGCGCAGAAGAACGGAGAAGCTTGACTCATCGGATCCCGAAGTAGTTGCCTGGCAATTAGCGGTTGAGCGTAGGAGGAATGAACAGAAGAAGGCTATATACATGTGCCACATAATACGTATACCGCGTGTGTGTCATTGGAGCAGCAGTAAGTATGACAATCAAGCTAATCCTTGACAATCTAGACAACCAGGAAAGCTAAGAATAATCAGCTGAACCTTTGCTAACGCTACGTATATCCTGGCATAGCCGAGCTAAGCCACTGCAACTTTTTTTTCTCTTAATGTCAATTAGAATATCGGCTATCTCCGTTTGCTCTCTGATCCACACCGCTCTCTTCCGGTCTCTTAACGTTAGTCCTAACATTTTTCGTTCCATGTTCTCGAGCTTCTTTGTTAACCTCCAAGTTTGTGCCCCATATGTTAGCACCGGTAGAATGCAATGATTGTACACTTTTCATTTCAGCGACAGTGGTAAGCTCCTAGTCAGGATTTGGCAATGCCTGCCGTATGCACTCCAACCCAATTTTATTCTTCTGTAAATTTCCTTCCCATAAACAGGGTCACCTGTGAGTAATTGACCTAGATAAACGCACTCCTACACAGACTCTAGAGGCTGACTGGCGATTCTGAATACTTGTTCCCTTGCCAGGCTATTAAACATTATCTTTGTCTTCTGCATAAGATAGCGTCAACCTTTCCCTTTCCACACGAACCACTTACACATCTGCATATTAATCTTCAACCCCACTCTTACACTTTCTCGGTTAAGGTCCTCAATCATTTGTTGTAATTCGTCCCCTTTGTTGCTGATTAGGACAATGTCATCTGTAAACCGAAGGTTGCTGAGACATTCGCCATTGATCCTCACTCCTAAGACTTCCCAGTCTAAGAACTTGAATACTTCTAAGCATGCAGTGAATAGCATTGGAGAGATTCTGTCTCCTTGCCTGACCCCTTTCTTGGTAGGTACCTTTCTACTTTTCTCGTGGAGAACCAAGGTAGCTGTGGAATCGTTGTAGATATTTGCCAAGATGTTCACGTATGCCTCCTGTACTTCTTGATTACGCAATGCTTCTATGACTTCTGGTATCTCTACTGAATCAAATTATTTTTCATAATCATAATTGGTAGTGTATAGCACGTGTAATGCGAAGGTAGTATGTTAGGTCCCCACCGGCAACAAGTTATATTTCCGTCCACTTTTTTTTTCTTTTCTTCATTACTTTCTACATATCAATTTCAACCACAGCATTTCAATTTCAACCAACAGGCTTCATTGCTTGTTCATTGCTTTATATGGTCATGATTAACAAAAATAGAGCCCCTCTGTCTCTTTTCTTCTTGATATCGATAATACATAATATATAATTTAAGTAATACATGAATATTTGATTTTACAGCTAAAAACTACAAACTACAATCTTGATGTTTTGGCATTTTTCAACGTACTGCTTTATTTAAGGAGATCATTATTGCAGCGCGAAGAGAAAACCACGAAGAAAACACGCCTACGCGCACGTCACAGGCGCGGGACAAAATGCACAAAATAGAAATCGAGAGAGTGTAATTTCTTGCAATAAACTCTTATTAACCGGTATTTTTAACACTTCCTGCTGATAATTATGGCAGATGTAGATGTCTGCAGATATTCACTAGATGTACACGTATGCTTTTCTTAGTTCGTGACTGGAGAGTGCGTCCATGACTACTGGTACCTGTACTAAATTGAACGCTGCTTCGTAACACATGAAGTCCACACGCAGGTCTTAGTTACAATCCACAGAGTTCTAAAGTACTTGATTAATGACATCGGTATGAATGAATGAAAGACTTTATTCAAAAGGAAAAACGGTCATATAGAGTCTTATGGGTGGGGCCCTCCGTCCAGGGCTCCACTGGCCTCCGCCACCTGCCAGACTTGATCCAGAAGTGCTACTTTTTCTACAGCCAGGAAGTTCTCTGGGCATGACTGAAGTCAAATGTTGCCGTAATTCCACACCAAGTTACATTAGTGAGTATATTGTACGATACTAATCGCAAGCCAGTGCGCCCGCAATTCTGCAATTCTTTGACGTCTTGTTTCTAGTGGATTAGCATTATGCTAGCGTTAATTTCCAGGTCTCTGGCAAATTTGAAGTTGTGAAACATCGCACGTAAATGGTCACAAGATTGTATCCAATATTATTCCAGAAGCTTTTTATCAGGTTCAGTGTTCCATAATCTTTTATCGATTATCCCCTGGGCTTATCTTGCTACACTACACATAACTTCATCCTCAGTTACATTTAGATGTTTCATATATTCTCCGCAACTACGTCACATTGCAGCTATATGTCTGTTCTATAGGTGCAATAGGTGCAATATGGTGCAGAAGCCATAGAACTGCTCTGATGCCTTTATGAATCATGGAAGTGGCTCATTTAGCTTAGGCGTTGCGCTGCTGAGCCCGAGATCGCGGGATCGAATCCCGGCCGCGGCGGCCGCGTTTCGATGGAGGCGAAATGCCAAAACGCCAGTGTGCTTGCGTTGTAGTGCCCGTTAAAAAACCCCAGCGGGTCAAAATTAATCATAATCAAAACTGCTTTTGGCACGTAAAACCTCATAATTGATTGATTGATTGGTCGATTTCACAAGCTCGGCTAACTTGATCTAGGACGGAATTCACTAAGCTGCGCTGTTTGTACGCGATTTCGTAGCCAAAAAGTTATTACCCTAAGATAAGGGTGTAACCGAAGTGGCAGTGCGTTTAACTTACGGCTTCGTATAAGAGCGAGAAGGAAGCAAAGCTCGGAATAAACGACAAGGAATGAAAGAAGCTCGTCAACTGATGGCATAATCGCACATCCTTCATATAGTTGGGGCTATATCTTAACGCAAAATCACTGCACACCCACATTAGACAGCTTCGTTTTCCGGGCGTCTGCTACAGCGCCGACAATCGCTACCGCGCTCATCCGTTCACCGTACCACCGTCAAAAGAATGGCGGTGGAAGAGCCATGCATTAGTCTCACATTTCTGGGAGAGACAAGAGAGTGATGGACACAGCGTGACCTATTTGGCGCAGGAAGGTGGCTCAGGTGGAGCAATTGCCGGCCAGGTCTGTCAGGCTAACCCCGCTTCTGTAGCAACATCACCACCTCTACCATATTACAAAGCGACTAAATGTCTTTATTTCGATACTAAAAAAAAGACAGCTGCATAATAAATAGTTCATATGCCCGCAAGGCAAGGCCACCAGCTCCTGTATGTCGTCGAGCACCAACCGACGACGAAACGCGCGCTCCTTTCACGTAGGATCCCTGTCAAGGGCACGGACAGCTGTGAAAGCAGCCCTGAAAGAGAAATGCAGAAAGAAGCCCTGGCTACCGACACTCCCAAAATTATGACAGAAAACTTCACTACTTCACTAATATCCGCACGTGCAAGTTTTGCTTCTTATCATACTTCGACGTCGTATGAGCGCTGATCACTTCTGGGCTTCTCCTCAGCTGATAAAGCACAATGATGCCACGCAGCAGGTCGAGAGCTTGTTTTGCAGGTTCAGGCAGCCGCATTCCAACCGAGGCGAAATCCACAAAGGCGCGCGCATTTAAATTTTCAGCACCGGTAATAAATCATAGTTTGGGGACGTGAGGGCCTAGAGCCCGTAACTACGCTGTCTCTCATAGCTTAAGTGGCACCTCATAGAGGTGAAAGCTATTCAGTCAACATCACCACAATGATCAGCGCCAACGTTCGCGTAAATTTACCGGCTTCATAAGAACACACGTTCAAGTGCGTGCACGTCAGAATACTGCGCAGCAAAATACACGAAGCACATAACGGTTCAACATTTTGACTGGTTTCGGATCAAATCGGTTCAAGTCGTCGATCTTGCAACACTGACGCACTTTGTTCGGAGCAGTCACTGCACATACGTATAATACGAGGACAAGGTGGGGATAGTGGTATAAAAGCGGCGGCATTCACCGTTCTGTAAACATGAGAATGTCGTCTCGCAGTGCGAAATGAACTGTGGCTCAAGAGCAAGAGTGCGTTGAAACTCCGAACAAATTTTGGATGTTGTGAAACGTTATCAGTGTATATTTAGGTCCACTGCAGGACGAAGGCCTCTCCCAGCGATCTCTAATTACGCTTGACCTGCGCTAGCTGATTGCAATTTATGCCTAAAAGTTTTTTTTTTTCATTTCATCAAGCCACCTAAATTTCTCACTTCCTCGACACCGCTTCCTTTCCCCTAGCACCCACTCTGTATTTCTAATGGGCCACCGATTATCTGTCCTACGAATTACGTCAACTGCCAAGCTAAAATTTTTTCCTCTTAACATCAACTACCGCTATATACCACCGTTTGGTGTCTGATCCACACCGCTATCTTCCCGTCTCTTATCTTTAGGCCTAACACTTTTTGTTTGATCGCTTGTTTGAGCGGTCCTCAACTTGTTATCAAGCTTCTTTGTTAACCTCGAGGTTTCTGTACCATATGTTAGTACTGGTAGAATGCAATTATTGTACCGTTTTCTTTTCAACGACAGCGGTGAGCTCCCGGTCATGATTTGGTAACTCCAGCCGTACGCGCTCCGACTCATTTTCATTCTTCTGTAAATTTCCTACTCATGATCAGGGTCCCCGGTGATTAATTGATATAGATAAGCATACTATTGCGCAGATAGACGCTGACTGCCGATCATGAATTTTTGTTCGCTTGACAGGGTATTCAACATTAATTTTGTCCTGCATTTGATCTTGAACCTTCTCTTACACTTTTTCGGTTAAGATCTTTCTTCTTCTTCTTTCTGAGGGTTTTACGTGCCAAAACCAGTTCTGATTATGAGGCACGCCGTAGTGGAGGGCTCTGGATTAATTTTGACCACTTGGGTTCTTTAACGTGCACCATAACGCAAGCTCACGGGCGTTTTTACATTTCGCCTCCATCGAAATGCGGCCGCCGCGGCCGGGATTCGATCCCGCGACCTCGTGCACAGCAGCGCAAGGATTAAGCCAACTGAGCCACCGTGGCGGGTTCGGTTAAGGTCCTCAATCAATTGTTGAAATGTGTCCCCAGCGTTGCTGAAGAGGACAATGCCATCGGCAAGATGAAGGTTGTTGATATATTCGCCGTTGATCGTCGCTCCTAATCCTTCCCACTCTAACAGCTTGAATACTTCTTCTAAGCATGCAGTGAATATCATTGGGCAGATTTTGTCTCCTTGCCTGACCGCTGTCTCGACAAGTATTTTTTCACTTTTCTTGCGGATGATTACAACATGGGAAGCTGAACCTATCACTCAGGCAGGGTCGAAGCCAGAGGAGTGGCGGATACGTGCGCTGTGGCTGAACGTAAATATGTAAGCTACAGATAAATGAAGTAATCTTTGAGTTGCCAGCCGAATGCTGCAAGCACCACAGCCTTGGTGTGAAGTTCGTTCAGTCCTTCATTACAATACATACGATGTTCCCTTACACCGCTAATTACACACAAATGTCGTAGCTTCAACCACGCGCACCGAATTAAGTAATCAAATGTGGGCCGCCTGGAGAGCACACAAGACAGCACAATTCGACCGACGCAAATGCTGATCTTGCTGATCTTGCTGAAATCTCATGTACTTGCCTTTCGTGGATTAGAATTTTTATCCCACAGAACTGCAGTCGGTGGTATTACTGTTTTTTTTTTCATACATAGTATTTAATGCAGCAAGTGTAACATCGCATGCGAGTTTTACACAGACAAAAGACAATATATCACATTTCAGTGGCTTTGGAAGGATCCGAATAGCACGATGTATATAATTAGCAGTAATGAAAACTTGCATTTTTACCCTGACAAAGGAGCCAACGGCAAACAACTAATGAGTGAAGGGTATCACTCCGGTTGAAACACTGTTTGGTCATACATGACCTTTATGTAAACGACTATTGGTTCACCTAAACACAGACAGTTTACTCTAAGTCACTCCACCGATGTTACAACAGAGAAAACTGCGCCTGCAGGAGAGCGCGGTGGCACCGCTAGCTGCTATGATTGGCTGACGCCATGCTCTGTGCCTTACATATTGTGAAGGAGAGAAGAAGCAAGACGGGAAAATGTATTTACAATATATGTACACGATTTACAAGGAATGACACAACCGGCCAGTCACTGAAGCGTCGTCTTCTTCAGCCCCAAGCTCGTGCTCCTCTTCCTCGATGTTGTGCAGAGCAGTGTAACAATATGAACAAGCACCGATGTGGAATAATTTAAGCGAAGCCAGTGGTATAATTCAAAAAGCAGGATAGTGAAGAGGAGGAAGTAATAGCAGCATATCTCTACTAGAGCACTGCACGGGTTCGGGCTTACCCGAAAGGCCGGGCCCGGTAGGGCAGTTTTTTCATGGGCTCGGGCCGGGCTCGGGGACGGCATGTGCGTTTTGACCCGGGCCCGGGCCGGGATCGGGTATCTTGACGCGGGCCCGGGCCGGGCTCGGATTTTCTGCTGGTGAGCATGTAACGTGCCGCGAGTTATCCTCGCGCGTCTCGACTCTGAAAAACCTGTTGCCCCGGCGCAGCTGGAAGCTAGCAGTGCTACTCCTGTGTACTTGCCTTATCTTCTTCCGTTGTATCTTGCGCTGTTTGAACAGAATGTAAAAGTCCAGAAAGACCGAAGTCGCCTCAAACTAGAGGATGTCATTGTATTCCTTACCTAAATCAATGTAATAAATGCTTTCAGCGCTGTGTAAGCGCGTTCGCGACTTGCTGATTCTTCAAAGGCGAAGTGGTAAAATGATGACTGGTAAGATAAGATAATGCGTCACGAGGCTGAAATATGGCACTGCGTCCATCCATGATTGCACGCATGTTCTCAACCGGCCGCCTAGCAGCAGCGCATTACGTTGCACCTATTGAAGAACGAGAAGCTTTCTGTCTCCATTTACTCCATCCATGCGCTGCGCTCACGACCGGTCGAGGCTGCGCTTCGGCTTGAGTGTACTAGAATACGGTTGAGTGGGACGAGCGGCTGGGGCAGCGCATGCTTTGCAGTGAGGCGCCCGACGTGGAAAAATTCTGTGGCGGCACTGCGATAGAAGTGGATTGGGCCACATCAAGGTTGCGCCGTTGGAAACTGCTGGCGATACTGCTCGGCAGGGTCATTCGCACTACTTCTCACGCTGGTATTAGCGTTCAGGCGGCTCAAGTGCTGTTCATATTTGTATATGACATGTATTTATGCCTTACGAATAAATTCCTTTCATTCTCTTCTTTATTTTATTTTTTTAATACCGCTCGGTGATCTTTTTCGGTCTCGGGCCGGGTTCGGGCCGGTTTCGAGCCGAGCTCGGGCCGGGCTCGGGCCTCAGGTAAGGGGGTGGCGGGCCGGGCAGGGCGGGTAACGTAGATTACTTCCGGGCCCGGGCCGGGCCCGGGTCTCGCCATAAAACATTTGGTTCGACTCGGGCGGCCCACCCAACATTATAACGGGCCCGGGCCGGGCCCGGGCTGAAAAAATCGGCCCGTGCAGTGCTCTAATCTCCACTACACCACCTCGAGGCACGAAGCTTTATTGAATGAAGCTACCCTCTTCTCGACACGAGACCGCGCACACCTGCGACAGTTTATTCCAACCGATGCTGTTCAAAACAATGCAAGACTTACAGAGCATAATATCGCGCCTTTGACGATGCTGGAGCGCCAAAAAATAATGGTCCTGGACTAGACGAGTTATGATTGGCGGACGCCACGCTCTGCGGCTTAGGTACAAAGCAGCACCGAGCTGGAAGAGTTTTAACGAAGCCAGCGGTAAGAAGTGGAATGTGAGATAAGGAAGAGAGAGCAGGAGAAGCCATGTCTCTCCACTTCCAATGCCCCTCGCGGGTATTTAAGGAGTTTACATCAAAATCAACTTCACCTTCGAAGATCGCCACCTCTACAAAGGAAGAAGAAATGGACTAGAGTTGTTGTCATTGTTGTTATCAAATATATATATATATATATATATATATATATATATGCTCATACCCGCTATGGGGTATTGGCCAGTGTTCGGATAAAATATTAGTGAAGTTATGAAAAAGGCTATCATCTTCTTGACGAAAGCAGATTGCTTACCAACGAAACAGTACAAGGCCTACAACGCATAATATTAGCGAAACTATCACATCACCACATCGCATTACGGGCCAAACTGCAACTTCTTTTTTGTAGTTTCTGTAGCTTTTTAATCTATAGTATGAAAGCCACACAAAGGTAATAAACTTTGTTCTCTAGAGTATCAGTGAAATGAGGCCTTCATTCACGGGATTAGCAACGCCGAGATTGCAAGAAAAATAATAATAACAATCAAAACTTCTGTGCACTTGCGTAGTTCCTTGTCAGAGACATTTTCGAGGCAAAGAGTCACGTTTACTATTGCAGTGCCGGTAGGAATGACTGATAGTGGGCATTGATCATGCTGATTACATCCGGAAGGTTCTTTTGCCCGCAACGGAACATTCCACGGAGACCTTGAAGATGGTGCAATATCGTTGTTGGCTCGCACACAACTCGCGATACTCAGTAAAGCTCGTCTCCTCGGCCTCTGCGGAATTGTGGCGGTGCCTACTTGTTGGCAGAGCCGTTATTGCTGGTCGCATGGAGCACACATAAAAAAAAAAAAATCGTCCCGAGAAAGAGCACTCGAGACGACGTCGCGCCGTCTTTCACAACCGGGACAGTGCACAATGCAAGCCGAAGAGGAGCTAGACCTACCCTAATTAATTTTGGGGTCTCGAGGAAGAGAAGGCTCTCTGCGCCTTCGCCTATGCACACGCTGCCGCGCGAGCCGGTGAGAGACTTCGCCTCAGCGCGCTGCCTCTATTCTCAGACACTGTGCGCTTCTTGGCCGTTACTTTCGCCACGGTGACAGCGCATGCTCGTCGCCGCAAATCTGCGAGCAACGCACACCTTTCTCGCACGCGTGCGTGCCTATGGCCCCTAACATATTTACTTACTTACCTCAGTGTGTCTTTCCTTTTATCCTGAACGAAGCATAAATGTAAGTTTTCTTTCCTTTTTTTTGTGGCCGCATGATGACTAGTCCTTTTCACTTATTAACTCTTACCAAGATTAAAAAAAGCGCACTTTGCAGCATAAAGATTTTCGTCCCACAGACGATGCTGTACTCTAGCTGTAATGTTTTCCTTTCTTTCTTTTTCTTTCTTTCTTTATTTTTGCATGCACGTATTTTACGAAAGCCTGCTGCCACAGTTCAGGGAGCTCCTATGGTCTACGCATGTAATTAATGAAAAAGCATGTGCAGTTCCAACGCACACGTTGAAATCTATATGAAGCGAAGCTTAAGTAAAGCGGTTAATTAAATGCTCTACAATGAACGGCGGTACGTACAGTTGTGCTTACTGGCATCCTATGCAGCGTGTAATCTCGTGGAATTTTTGTTTGTCCACCACAAAGGTCACAACTTTATTGTAATGCAATTTCTATGTTTATGAACTGCATCGTTCACAAGGTATGCTGAAATGCAAACTCCAAATGAGGTTGATGCACAGCGTATGACGCCTACACAGCGATGTCTTAAGGGCGAAGGCGATGTACGAGTATGACGCTAGTTGATTTAAGAGTCGTGATGATAGCTGTATGCACAGAAAAATACGACACGTATCAAGAAACATTTAGGGATCCTGCACCTCTTATGTCACACTGGGACATACCAGTTCAGGGGGATTGGCCAAGAACGGCCCACATGTTGAGTGGCTAAACCAAAGAAAATAAAGTAAATCAGTGAATCAGTTAAATATAAGTCACCATTCCATTAACAAATCGGTGTGCTTTAGAGATACCTGTTAGCCGACATTACATGTTCTGGTTTTATGTAGGAAGCTTTTTTTGTTGGTACGCAGAACGAGAGGGGCGCCTGCTTGGTCAGCATACAAGCGTTATATGAAGCACTTCGCGGGTAGTTTCATATAACCTTTTCATATATATCCACAAATATACCCACCGAGACCGCACAGCGACCGACCCAGCAGTCAGGCTGTCATGTCAAACCCGGGAAATTAGGCAAAACAAAACTTCGCTTTAAGACCTTCTAGTGTAGCAACGCCCGGGAATGGGAGAAAAAGGCAAATAAGCGGAGCAGCACTACAAGCTTCTTGCTTCCACTCCAGAATTTGCTGTTCTTTAGAAGTGCCTCTCTTCTGGTTACGCCATTTTTTTTTGTTTTCCTTCTGTGGAATTTTGTTGCAAAGTGGACCACTGCACATCAATACCAGCCTGTCCATATACTCACTCTCTCCAAGTCTCAGTTCTGATAAGTGCCTGAGTCGAAAAAAAAACGCACAGAAAAAAGAAGCTTTTGGAGGTGAATTGTCAGGGTTGCGCTGCTATAACACGATCTTTCCCTTGCCTGTATGTTCTGAGCTCTTTGTGGTTGCGTATTCTTACACCCGTTACTGAGAATGGACATTATTATAGCAACTAAAAATGCGCCGAAACGTGTGTATTTGAAACGATCAATTTTTTTTGCAAGGCAAATTATTTCGTAGGAAGCTAGAGATAAAAGAGATGAGAGATACAAGGGGAGCCATATTATTATTATTATTATTATTATTATTATTATTATTATTATTATTATTATTATTATTATTATTATTATTATTATTATTATTATTATTATTATTATTATTATTATTATTGCGCCGTTTTGCGAATGGAAAATAGTATACGTTACAGCAAATTATGATAAGTTACAAATTGATTTCACGAGGATGTTCAGTTTATTTTGTCGGGGTTTTACACAGTCACGTTTGAAAACAAGTAACTATAACATATGAATAAACCAAATAAACACTTTTTTTGCGGAGTCATTTAAAGAGCTTCCAGTGCCTATGGATGAAAATCTTTCAATCGCTAAAACAGAAAGCGACTTGCAAATAATGAATACTTACTGAAAATCTGTACGAGATAAGATATTGCTGGCTTTGAGACCATTATTCGTGTAATTATAAATCATCTGGTTTCTCAAATAGAGCTGGCAAGGCCCGTTTTCCGAACGTAGACTTGCAAAAAAAAAAAGTAAATGAGGCAATGGATTGGAGCACACGAACAAATATAAAATATATACGTAAATATATACAGCAAATTGCGATAGAGCGAACAGGCAGCATTCCAACAAGCAAAATGATGACCGTTTATTTCACAGTGCACTTATATAGACAGGGATCACATGATCCGTAACAAAAGTAATGCGCGCACTTGGTGCTCACTCATATGCGACGTCACCCTATAACACTTCTTCCCCTTAGATTAATTTCGACAGTCACTGGGTTGGTATCTGTTCGGGGGATGTCGCACACGGGCACTACGACGAAGAATTGGCAGCTCGGCTGTAGGTGCAGGGTCTGGCTGGTTCGAAGAGCCGGGGGCAGCTGTTCCGGGCGTGGGCGATTCAGGTACCGGAAGCTGCTGATTTGCAGACTCTTTCGCGCCTGGAACCCCGAGAGGTGGCACGGCGACTGGCCCACTAGACATCGGAGCAGACGGATGAGCTGTGTCTTCCGAGGCTGTAGGAGCAGTTTGTACTGGCGGAAAGCTTGAGGAACCCGAGCTTGCGTAACGGGCTCTGATGTGGTCCACATGCGTAAATCGCACAGCCTGCGACACTTTCACCAGATAGGTAACGGGACTAACAATTTGCGTCACGACACCATCGTCTCACGACACGCGTTCACCTCGCACAGTTTTCACCCACACAGCGTCCCCCACAGAAAAAACATCGAGGAACCCCACGCGACACATCGTGGGTTTCTTTCATGCGCTGTTGCTGCTCCCGCATGGAACGCGTAAAATCTGGTTTAAGCAAAGAGAGCTTCACCCGTGGCTGTCTTTTCAAAAACAATTCTGCCGGGGTCTAGCCAGTGGTACTTTGTGGAGTATTCCGATAACTCATAAGATAGCTGTCCAAACACTCCAGGAAGGAATGCTTCTTGTGGCTAAGTCCGTCATGTAAGACCTGCTTCAACAGAGCTTGTTTGGTTGTCTGCACTAAACGCTCGGCCGCTCCGTTAGAAGCGGCATGATACGGCGGCATGAACATGCCTTACACCATTCACACTCAAGAACGTTGAGAACTCTTCCGAAATGAATTGCGGTCCATTATCATTCACCAGTACCTCTGGTAGACCGTAAGCTGCAAACACCCAACGTAACTTTTCAATGGTTTTGTTAGCAGTAGTGGATGACACCGGCCAGACCTCGATCCATTTCGAGAACGCGTCGACGAGGACTAACAACGCCTGGGACCCCTTTACAGCATAGTCGACGTGCACGCGTTGCCAGGGCTTTGTGGGATAATTCCATGGCTGCAAGGGAACAGGTGAAGCCGCGTTCTGAACGGCCTGACACACCCGACACTGTCGAACGTAGCTCTCAATCGAAAGGTCGAGACCCGGCCACCACACAAAGCTTCTTGCGAGCGCTTTCATGCGGCTAGCTCCCGGGTGGTCTTCATGCAATTGACGCAAAACCATTAGCCGAAGCTTATCGGGTATGATCACCCGTGATCCCCATGTTATGCATTTTTGCTCTACTGATAGCTCATCGCGACGTGAACAAAATGGTCTCAACTCTTCGGAGCACTGCGAAGGCCAGCCATTTAGAATGAAGTGTGTCACTGCGAGATAAGGTGGGATCACGTCTGGTAGCTTTAGCCACGTCATCAGATTTTAGTGGCATGCTGTCAAAAAGCAAGAGACACTCGGGAGGCTCGTCGGCCGCTACAATAGGCCGTGGTAGCCTGGACAGAGCACCAGCCACTTCAACGTTTCTTCCTTTTCGATATTTTAGTTTATACCTATATGCTGCCAACGTCATTGCCCATCTTTGCATTCGAGCTGCCGCAAGTGTAGGCACAGATTTGTCTTGGCCTAGTATTCCGAGCAGTGGCTGATGGTCTGTGTAAAGAGTGAACTCTCTTCCATACAAGTAGCGGTGAAATTTTTTTAGCCCAAACATCAGTGCTAATGCTTCCCGCTCACCCTGAGCATAGTTCTTCTCAGCTGATGTAAGTGTTCTAGACGCAAACGCCACTGGCCTCTCTTGTCCCTCTGCAGTCTCATGAAAAAGAATAGCACCCAAACGATAGGACGAAGCATCACATGACAGAGCAATTGTTTTCGCTACGTCGTAAAAGGTGAGCACAGTACTCTTCACAAGCAACTGCTTCGTAGCAGCAAAAGCTTCGCTACACTCCCGTGTCCACGACCACTTTTCGCCCTTGCGCAACAGACGATACAATGGTTCTGCCACGCAGGCAATGTTGCTTAAAAACTTTGCGTAAAAGTTTAACATGCCTAGATAAGCCTTTAGCTCTGTTTGACAAGTGGGCTCTGGCGCTTTCCGCAAGGCCCGTTTTCCGAACATAGACTTATTAAAAAAAAAAAAAAGTAAATGGGGCAATGGATTGGAGCACACGAACAAATGTAAAATATATACGTAAATATATACAGCAAATGTAAATATATACAGCAAAGGGAAACGTTTAAGACTTCAGGGCAAGATAGAAAACAAGAAATGAAGAAATCAAGTAGTTGCGATATACATGATTGAGTAACAACGATACTGTGTAAAACAATGTGCTTCCTATGTTGCGCGTGACTCCAGAAAAAAAAAAGCGAGATTTAGTTGATAACACTTTTAAGAAACTCACGTAAATGACGCAAGTTTATTTTCCTGAAATTTCTAAACTAATGTGGTCAACGTCTTTCCTTTAAACGCTCTATATGCTGTCGTTTCAAGGATCGCCCTACGCGTTTTCAATGGGGACTTGTTAGACGCTTAAACACGACGCTTCAGCTTTTGTTGTATGGTAAAGAAAGAAATCAGCAAGCTTGATTGATGCCACATATAAGCTCTGAAACTATTTACTGCGACAGAAGTTTCTCCCCCGACCATATATACCCCCCTCGCCTCCAGCTTTTCGCAGCACTCCTCCAACCCTGTGCAATGTCCTCAATCTGTAGGCAAGAAGCTGGCAACGACAACGACGACATGACAGTGATGACAACGACGACGATGGAGGATAAGCGGAGGCAACACGAGGAAGACACTTCGTCCATTTACTAACTTCGAATGACTGACAGCGAAAAGCTTCGCGGAAACGTTGAGAATGAGTGATCAACTGAAAGCCGCGCTGCGAACAACTGCCACGTCGCGTGCCAGCTATGCTGAGCGAGCGTGTTGTAACGGGGCCGCATCGGAGCCGTCACTGAGCGGTAAATGTGGAAGCCTGTCAGTGCAAACACCGCCATCTCCTGAAGGACAAGTTACTCTTCGCCAGGCGCGCAGCGTCATCCTCGTCCGCTAGAGAAGTGCCGATTGTGGCTTCCGAAATACATGCACGTATGCCACCACTCTCGCAGTCTGCGTGACGTACAATGTCCTGAATAAAATGGCAAACGCGAAAGTGGCGAGATAGCTCGGTGGTGAGCTCGTTCGGGTCACAAATGCACGTCTGCGTAGGGGCAAAAGTCTGATTACCGGTCGCAGACAAAGCTCCAAATTTCTTTGGCGCACAAATAGGATGAAGTTGAAGAGGTGATGAGGGGAGAATGTGGCTTTACCACGGTAGCACGATAGTGACAGTGGTGCAATGGAACGAACGGACAGATGCAGAAAACACCATTTCAGACGTGAGAACTTTTAACACAGTAACAAAAATGAGTAAGTGTGCATATCCCACGCAATGTGAATCTGCTCACACCACGAAGGTGAATAAATATTTGATAAATGCTTACTACGTAGATACGAATAAATGTGGGATCTGCGTAAGATATGGGAGAACGTCAATACACCACGATGTATAGTCAACACGCGTTTAAGTTATGGCACAGATGTACCACTCGCTTGCTGTATTGAAACAGCAAAGCCAGGCTGGGTGCCGCATTGATAAGGGTGACTAGAGGCTTAGATAAACGAAGACGGAAGTAGTAGATGCGACCACATCATCAATGACACCCTCAGTGCGTGCTGTTGGTATTATGCCCGAATTTTAGTGATCGAGTGCCTCCTTCATGAACACAGGAAACCATTTGTTTGATCGATTCGAAATGTTGATGTTAACGTGGCTGCTAACAACCAGCGTCATGTTTTAATCTCTGGTATCGTAATAGTATGACAGCACAACATTGCGAATGCTTGGTATCATCACGATTATACGTGCCACTATTTTGACATCATCTTCCGTAAGGCGCCGTTGGAAGGCCAATTTCATATGCCGCAATTTTGACGTCTGAGTAGAACACGCGCCTATACAGAAAGGCAAACGAAACGGTGCACCCGAAAGCACCTGAAACTTGTTTTTGTGGTACAATAAACATCGAATGGCAAGGAGACACAATACCTCCAATGCTATTCACTGCATGCTTCGAAGAAGTATTCAAGCTCTTAGGCTGGCAAGGCTTAGGAGTGAAGATCAACGGCGAATATCTCAGCAACCTTCGGTTTGTAAATGACATTGTCCTGTTCAGAAACAATGGGGGGGGGGGGGGGGGGGGATTACAGCAATTGATTGGAGACCTGAACAGAGAAAGTGTAAGAGTGGGGTTGAAGATTAGATAGGTTGCACGGACGTCATCGCGGACGCCATATTTGGGTACTAGCAGGTCGAGTAGCGGCGTAAGCAAGAAACATGACAGCATGACAGCAAGAGACAGGGACGGGGCGGGGCGTCTTGTGTCAAACGTCAGAGCGATAACAGTGATAAACCGGTGAAAAACAATTGCCGCCAAAAAGCAAAACCGTGTGTGCGTGATAATACGTGGCACTGACGTCATCGTATAGTCGCCATCTTTGGGTACCAGCGCACTGAGAGATGGCTCCGTGACGTCACATGAAAACTATCTTATATACAAAGATAATGTTGAATAGCCTTGCGAGGGAACAACCACTCAAGGTCGTCAATCAGCCACTAGAGTCTGTAAAGGAGTACGTTTATCTAGGTCAATTACTCACAGGGGACCCTGATCATGAGAAGGAAATTGAATTATAGACCCATTAGCTTGCTTTCAGTATTGTATAAAATATTCACCAAGATAATTTCGAATAGAATCAGGGCAACACTTGACTTCAGCCAACTAAGAGAACAGGCTGGCTTCAGGAAGGGATATTCTACGATGGATTATATCCATGTCATCAATCAAGTAATAGAGAAATCTGCATTGTACAATCAACCTCTCTATATGGCTTTGATAGATTATGAAAAAGCATTTGATTCAGTAGAGATATCAGTAGTCATAGAGGCACTGCGAAATCAAGGAGTACAGGAGACATACGTGAATATCTTGGCAAATATCTGTAAGCATTGCACAGCAACTTTGGTTCTCCACAAGAAAAGTAGAAAGTTGCCTATCAAAAAAGGGGTCAGGCAAGGATACACAATCTCTCCAATGCTATTCACTGCATGCTTAGAAGAAGTATTCAAGCTGTGAAAGCTTAGGAGTGAGGATAAACGGCGAATATATCACAACCTTCGGTTTGCAGATGACATTGTCCTATTCAGCAACAATGGGGACGAATTACAGCTAATGATTGAGGACCTTAACCGAGAAAGTGTAAGAGTGGGGTTGAAGATTAACATGTAGAAGATAATGAATATGTTAAATAGCCTGGCAAAAGAACAAGAATTCAGGATCGCCAGTCAGCCTCTAGAGTCTGTAAAGGAGTACGTTTATCTAGGTAATTACTCATAGGGGACCCTGATCATGAGAAAGAAATTTTCAGAAGAATAAAATTGGGTTGGAGTGCATACGGCAGGCATCGCCAAATCCTGACTGGCAGCTTATCACTGTCGTTGAAAGGAAAAGCGTACAATCATTGCATTCTACCAGTGCTAACATATTGGGCAGAAACTTGGAGGTGAACAAAGAAGCTCGAGAACAAGTTAAGGACCGCACAAAGACCGATGGAACGAAACATGTTAGGCCTAATGTTAAGAGACAGGAATAGACCGGTGTGGATCAGAGAGCATGCGGCGATAGCCGATATTCTATATTGACATTAAGAGGAAAAAATGGAGCTGGGCAGGCCATGTAATGCGTAGGATAGGATAACCGGTGAATGATTAGGCTTACAGAATGGATACCAAGAGAAGGGAAGCGCAGTCGAGTATGGCAGAAAACTAGGTGGGGCGATGAAGCTAGGAAATTTGCAGGTGCAAGTTGGAATCAGCTAGCGCAAGACAGCTTGGAAATCGCAGGGAGAGGCCTTCGTCCTGCAGAGGACATAAATATAGGCTGATGATGATGATGGAACTTCGAATGATGAACGCGCTGCTCTGAGCAATGTTCCTTCGTATGGTCTTTACTTTCGATTCCATTAAACCATTACATAAAGAGGTCTATATGTGATTTAGAAAGAGCTATGAGACAACATTATATGTAAAGGTTTTATGTAGTGATATATTAATTTATAACGCAGAACAGGGGTGGCGCTTGAACAAAGGTGTAATTTGTAGGCCAGTTAAACCACACTCCCCGGCCCACCATACAAATAAATATTCCCAAAAACGCTCCTAACTGTACATTGCCACTGTTGCGTGATTTCGAATCCCCGTGACGTTGGGCAAAAAATTATGTTTCTACCACCTATGGCGAAGCTAAAGCTCAGGTGAGCAGAGGCCGTGACTATGACGAAGGAAGCCGTCGACGCCGATTTAGCGGAAAGAACGAAGCGGGAGACGGATGCGGACACAGCAAAGCCATCCGCAACCGCTTTGGAAGTAAGAAATAGAGGTCCAGTCACGCTACTGACACACACACACACACACACACGCACACGCACACGCACACGCACGCACGCACGCACGCACGCACGCACGCACGCACGCACGCACGCACGCACGCACGCACGCACGCACCAGTCTACCCGTCACAAAACTGACATTTTCTTTCAAATACAACCAATTTTATTCAAACTAGTAGAGCCCTTTTCTAAGGATAGTAATTCAAATTTCGCAGAACAGTGGCGCCCCCTTTTGATATAGTAGTTGTACTGCTATATTTCGATGAGGACAGAGCTCAAAACTGTGAACTGCAACGTGCGGGCGTATTATTATCAGTTCTGTTAGATCTTTATTTCTTCAGGTTCCACACTGTGGTCAGCAAGTATAGGAATCAGCACCTAATGAATCGCCACCTTTGGGAATGAAAGCGTTATACGCATTTGAGTTGCACACCTGCAACAAATCTTACTATCATTAGCTATGCCCTTTTGTGTGCACCACAGTTCCGTCGTATTTTTGTTTAATACGCGCTGCTCGTTTCGCTGCGCCGACAGACCATCCACCCGCTTTGGTGACTCAGGGGCTGTGACGTTCCGTTGTTGAGCACAAGGTCGTGGGTTTATTTCCCGCCGTTGCGGCTGGTTTCATATGTGAACGAAGTCAAAAAGGCTTATTAACTTATATTTAGGTGCACGTTAAATATTCCGAGGTTGTCAAAATCACTCTGGAGCCTTCAGCAACCTTGTCTCTCATCGCCAGTGTTTTTTGGGACGTTATACCTTATAAATCATTGAAATCTTCCTGCGATTACATTTTGACAGCGTGCAGGTAAAACCGCGGTTGAACTGGGCTTTTACAGTGAATTTGTTAAGGAGTGTTCAGCAACGATTTTTGTGCGGCCAAGACAGGCATGCGGTGGTGAGGTCGACATCGAATATAAGTACAACGCAACGTGTGTCGGAGCCTCGAATTTGCTTTGAAATGTAATAATCAAAGATTTTAAAATAAAGGTTACCTAGGTATACCTCATTCGAATAGGCAACAACTAATATGCCAGGGCAAAAGTCGGCAAGTCGGACTTCTTTCCAACTCCTGGAATGGAGAGGCGCACTTGTGGTTATCGGAGACACTGCAAAGCATATGATGGTCTTGCTGGAGGCGTGAAACCAAACGGAAGAGAAGAGGAGTGGTACGAGGTTACAATGCTCGAAAATGTTGAATCTGGTCTACTTCGCGAAAGAGAAGCAACGCATAGGTTTTCAACGCTTTAAAGGGACATCCAGGGTACATCGGCTTGGCACTCTTCTTCTTGTATATCGCTCTGTGCGCTTCTTTTGCAAACTTCTTGGCACTTTAAAAATTCCTATCGCAAAAGGCCCTGCAACTCACTAGAGTTGCTCCTGAAGCTGAATTGTGTGGCGCTCTACAGCGAACAAGCGCAGTGCACTAGTTGATCTTTATTTTGTTTCGCGGAGAGTGCAGATATTGCATTCTTGGTTCCAGCGTCATTCGTGGATGGTGAGACACATATCGCCTGGAGAAAACATTAATGACACTGTATGGTTGTGAAAGCCCCATTTTTTTTATCCTTCTGTATGTCAATAGGTAGTATTGGCAAAAAAAAAAAAAAACAGCTTCTTGTTTCAGTCTTGAGGAATATAATAGAAGTATTAGTTAATTCGTTACGAACAGTCCAAGGGAAAAGTGAAAGAAAAAGAACTAAAGCAAGAAAACCTAGAAATTAGCAAAAAAGGATCCAGATGTTACTGGTAAAGAAAAAAAAAAGCGTTGGATTTAAGAAACCAGAGTTGAGTAAATCCGGGCCCACAAGTATTTTCGAAAATGGGCGTGCCTTTCTTTTGTATTCTTAAACACTGTGTGCCAAACACTAGCACTGTCCATTGTGTCTACTGCGGCCTGTATTTCACTCACTGTGTGCTATTTATTACACTTACTGCTTGTCATTTATTACTAATAATAATAATAATAACAAACTTTTGTTTTTCTCTTGCACTGGAAGAAACATCTACGAAAACTTTCAGTCTGGCTTACAACGCATTTTGGTTTATAATCTTTGAGTTTTAGATTACTTTGTCAAAACACCATTGTAGAACAGAGGAGCACGTCGTAAAAAGGTTGTAAAATTTGGAGCTTGTAAGTGTCCGTAAGTATCCGCGCGATAAATACCCCGCTATTGCCCACGCTTCATTCCCTCATTTTTGTTCATTTGCGAGCGGCGTGCGCTGTAGCCTTGTGCGGGGAAAGTTTTCAGCGTGTGTCGTGTTTCATGCTGCGCTGTTATAAAGAAATAAAAAGAAGCTCATGGAACGCGATCAGGGCTGTCCGGTGCTTTCAGCGAAAAAGTGAAACAGAGGAAATGTGGCACAATATGAGTGTTGCAAGGCGGTCTTGATCCACCACTGACTCTAGCCAGCCTCTGCTATAACTCCGACACGCCGGCCCGGCGCACGGCCGCGGAGAGTGCCGCTTGCTAGTCCATTGCTATCCAGGCGCAACACGTCGTAAATCCATTCGCCGGAGCCCACGAGTATGGCGTGCTTCCGCTCTAAGCTTGTGCTTGTTAACTGATGCGCTGTCGGCGCTTCTTAGTTTCACCGCCTTGTTTGCTTCGCCCTCATTTGCGTATGCAATCTTAACTCAAGCTGACAACATTGAAAGATCCGAGGGTGATCTGCTACGTGCACGGACTGTGTTTGTACATTGTTTGATCACGAAAGTTTCAAAGCGTCTCGACGCCAGCTGCTTCTGCTGATCGTTTATGTTTATGCACAATTTTCTCTCAACCCTCGTTACGTTCTGAGGAGCTCTTGCCTTGTTGTTTTTCTGTCGTAAAGCATCTTTGTGCCCCAATCTCTTTTAAGGAAGGACAGAGCGTAAACAAAGGTTCTCGTTGCATGAAAATGGGAAAAGTAAACAAAGTAAACAGTGAAAAAACCACATCAACCCAACAGAGAATGAGGCAAAAGAACGCATGGCAGGATTAAGATCACCAATTAAGTTTTTATTAAAATGCAGAATTAATTATGATTCAGAGTCAAATATGCGACGAACCTTATATTTTTAATACAGGACCAGGGAATAAAAAGTTGGAGAAAAGACCACTTGTCGTTGATGGCAGACGAACTTGTAACCTGAATAAAACATTTAATGAATAAGAAACAAGTCAATACCTCCGCATGACGCGTACAAGGCTCTACCAATTGAGCTACGGTGCGGTGGCGGTCCCTATATATGTCCACTTTCTCGAACTAATGTGCACATGGACTATACCAAACCGTGGCCGTGTAAGCCTGTCACAACAACGGTGGTGGATGGGGAACATCATTTCAACAGCACCCGTCACTTAACATGCGATCGTAGCATCAGGCAACTATAGCCAATAAATCATGGTATGTTACCCATCAAGACACCCAGGCTGCGATATCTGAGACTGTCGCTCCAAAATGAGTCCAAGAATGAGATGAACTTAATGGCTCGATGTTTAGCAACTACCATATAAAGCCGACAGCCAACGAGGCCGAGAATGGTTTAATAAAATATTAACGTATTTTTATTTGAAATATAGAATAAATTATGAATGAGTGTTATATTTGCGGTGAGCTTCATATATTTAATAAAGGAAAAGGGTAAATCATTTGACTGAAAATTGTCTGTTTACTTCGTGTGGCTGTTATTAAATATTGACTTCATCGGTTTCTCTGTTTCTAATCGCTCATGACATAGGGCGGGTATTGGCTCTGGCAGCCGAGATATTTTGAGGAATAGAGAGATACAAGCTTCAATGGTATGCTGGAGATGTTAGCCTAGATGTTCGCCTAACATGCCAGTCCATGGTGCTGACATACCAGTGAGAAAGTGAGAAGCTGACGAAAGGCAGGTAAGTTAACCAGAAAAATACCGATTTGCTACTCTGAACGGGGGAAAGAGGCAAAGTGGCCAAAATAAATAGCAAGGGAGAAAAATTGTAGGGAAACGGAAATCAGCGCACAAATATTTGAGACGCCACACGTCACTGTTGCAGTCTATCTCGCAGGCCTGTGGACCGCAAGAAGCGAACTAGCATTCTAGCTGCCTTTGGCGCATATCCCCTGTGGCCTTTGTCCTAATATTGTTTCTTTTGTCAGTGGCCTTCTGTCCAGTATTTCTATCACCTTTCTCTCCGTACTATAGCTTGGCAGATACACGCAAGGTGGGCGAATGTTTCATCAGAACCGCAAGTGTCGCCCGTAGGGCTCTCGACCATTCCAATAAAAAGGAATGTGGCTTTGTAAACGCGACGCCAAGTCACAGTCGGTGCAACAGAGTTCTTTCAAACTTCGGCAGACAGATTGTTAGACAGATCTTCAAGTCAGCAGCCAGTGAATATAGGCGAATGTTCCTGAAACACATTGAATTACACGAGGGGAATGTACAATTATGTGCCATATATAGCGAAGTGTATCTGCTGCGCAGGTTCATGGGAGCGTGCTTGAAACACACCTGCCTCTGTAGTGGGCAGAATGGGTGGATTTGTTGGCGCGATTTGTTCCGCTGATGACACAGTGTGCCTGCAGCCATTATTAAAATGCCCCATGTTTACTGCTCGATGGTGTAACTGTCTGATACACGATACAAGTTGTTAATGAGATACGCGGCACATTAAAATTCGAATACTTTGGAGGGACATAGCAGGGTGTATTGCGCAGTTGCGTACTCCTAAGATCACATATTACATCACGGCTACTCTTGAAAGAAAGTTCCACGCATACGACAATGGTTGCGAGTGGCTCTGGTTAACATCCCCAAGCCTTGGTTCGGTGCATGTACAAAACACTCAAGAACGTGGACTTAAAGAGAGCCGCTGTCGTAGCTCAATGGGTAGAGCATCGAGCGCGTCACGCGAAAGCTGTGAAAATGAGAGAGCTTTGCAGGTTAATTCAAGACCAATTTCAAGATGAAAAATCAGGAGCTTGACGTTTCGTCGTCAGCATGATCGGCTGAATATAAAGGGTCTGATGCCTTCGTGTGTATGTATATATATATATATATATTATCATCATCAGCCTATATTTATGTCCACAGCAGGATGAAGGGCGCTCCCTGCCATCTCCAATTACCCCTGTCATGCGCTAGCTGATTCCAACTTGCGCCTGCAAATTTCCTAACTTCAGCACCCCACCTAGTTTTCTGCCGTCCTCGACTGCGCTTCGTATCGTCCTCTCCAAAGATCATTCGATCCAAACATACGTTGCAGTAAACTGTCTCGGGCTGCATATCTGTCATCTTTCCCGCGTCCCCGATCGTCACTTGGCGTCCTTGCCTTCGCAGAGACCTCGTGCCACGTTTTCTGAAGTTATCATCATCAATCCAGATTGCCTTCCATCAGGATACAACCCAGGAGCAAGGCCTTCGTTCCCCTTGTGGTGTCTCCAACAGCCTCAGGTGCGCCTAGGTATTCCGGGTGTTATGTAATAGTTGATCGGTACGTATGTCTGTGTACAGTCAAGCGGCAGTGAACGTCAGAGACGTGCGAACGGATGTAAATCAAAATTTATCTAAGATGATAGGACTGAAACAAAACAAGCACTAAACACAGAACAGAGAGTGAAGGTCCCTGAAGCAAACACATCTACACCACGTCCTACGCACAGCGTTCAAGGAAAGAGCAAGTACGTCTCACAGCTTCAGTCCTGATCGTGTCGTCGATCGGCGGTAGATCGTCTGAGCTGTCGCGACGATTCCGGTTGGAGGCGAGCCAAGGCATGATGAGACTCGTGGGCGGCGAACAATGCACGATGACGGTACTGGTCATCAGATGAGGCAGGCGACAGCCCACGGCTGCATTGCCGTGGCCAGAGCACTGGAACGGATGTCGGGCGGGTGGCTTCCACCGTCACAACTTCACGTGCCTCCTCGAGCAAGAGGCGGCTTCAAAGCAAAGGGCTCGTTTAGGCCCCTCCCCGGACTCAGTGTGAAGCTGCTCCAAGAGGCGGCTGCGAGCAGGCAACAGCCAGGCCTGCTCCAAACGGCGTCACACCAGGCGCCACTCCACATTTGCACCAAGAAGCAGGCGCGTTGTCCCAGGGCCGCCTCAGGTACCGTGGCAGGAGCTCCCGGAACGGCGCACTGGTCCTACGTCTTCCAAGTCACGAGCCCCCTCTGATGATGATGATGATGATGATGATGATGATGATGATGATGCCTCAACACTTGGCACAATCCACTGAGGGGGATAAGCCACGAACCGGGTGGTATTATGATAGAAATTTAAAATAAATTAATTTATAAATACACAAGTATAAGAATGAAAATAAATTATTAATTGCAAATGAGAAATAAAGCAATAATAAAAGAATTAAGTAGTCTATACTAAGTTAGTCAGCCTTGCCTGAATAGGAATAGTAATATGAATTTAATAATAAATTAAATACAGCAAATGAAATACGTAGATTTTGAATAATAATAATAATAATAATAATAATAATAATAATAATAATAATAATAATAATAATAATAATATAATTGTGGTTTTGTGACGTTACTTTTTGAATTTGCTAAAGCTATAATTTATTGAAGTATAAATAAAGCAATCACGTAAAAATGGGAAAATATTAATAAGGCAATCTTTTTGTGTCACATAGAAAATTATAAATGGCTCGGCAAACATTCCCGTGGCCATATCCTAACACCGTGGCTCCGAGTGAGAGTAAAACTGAACTGCTTAACGGCAGTCCTAGATTACGAAGTGGGATTTCTAAACATCGTTGTCGATGATTAGAAAACCGCCGACAGGATAATAAAAAGTGATCAATAGATTCTGGTTCATTGCAGTATGTACCAACTGACCCAGACTGCTACTCTACTGCAGAGGTAGCATAATGGTGATGCCGCCAGACCACATCTGTGCAAGTAAAATTTAGTTGTGGAATACGGCAATGCAGTCTTGTAAATGTTACTTCGAATTGCCGGTTGGGACACCACTGTCGATTCCAAGAATAATTTAGATGTATAAAGTCTGTTGATTTGCTAGTGCGAGGCTTTTCTTGTCTTCAGTCAAAGAAAACTGCCTATATCTGGCTGCAGTAATATACGCAGTTGCCGGCAGCACAGATATCGCCGGACGCTTTAAAGAAACTCGTGCTAAAGAATCAGCTATTTCATTAAGTTGGATGTCGCGGTGGCCTGGTACCCATACTAAATGAACTAACTTTAAGTGGGGAGGAGCTAATGTATAAAACGTGTTTAAAGCTGTCAAATTTGTAGATGCGTTAAGCGCGCTGCATACAGAAAGTGAATCTGTGACAATAATAACTTTTGTAACATGTAGCGGGAACTTTCGCAATGCAAGAATTATTGCCAGAAGTTCGGCCTGAAAAACTGATGTGTAATCTGGCAGGCGAAGTGAAAAAGACCAATCGAGGGATGGTTAGTATATTCCCACGCCTGCCTTCTCTTCACACGAGGAAGCATCAGTCGCTATTACATTTATTGGGAAATGGGCCAAATAATCTTGCAAAAGGGCATTCAAATATGTTGGTTGCAGCAGTTTTGCGTTATTGGGGAAAATATCCGCAAATTCTATTTTAAAGAACAATGTGGACCTATCAAACGGAATGATTTCCCTAATGCGAACATTTAAAGGTGCTAATTGTGCCTGCACAAATACAACCTGTGGGGTATGTAACCGAGGCCACGTGATCTCAAAAAATGAATTTGGTTCACTAATAAACATATATTCTGTACGTCTAAGAGGCGATTCATAAGCCCTTAAGTAGGTTTGAACCGTAAGCATACAGAATCTCGTGTGAAGAGAAGGTAAGCGCGCTTCCTGGTATAACACATTATTAGCAACGAATTTAGGCAGGCCTAAACATATTCGAAGAGCTTCTCTCTCTAATAGAACAAGTGGTCTTATTTTATATTTTGCACCTCCGGAAAACAAAACACATCCAAATTCTAGAATCGGTCGTACATACATACGGTAGATCATAATTAATGTGTCACTTCACATACCAGAACGCCGGTTACTGATTCTACGTAATAAACCTACAGCTCGTGTCCCTTTCGTTGCAATATTTTCTATGTGAGAACGCCAGCTAAGTTTTTCATCATATGTGATACCCTGGTACTTAAGCGACTCTACTTGTGGAATTGTTCTCTGATCATATACTAACGATAAATGTATCGGCCCGGAAAGCGGAAAGACAAGGACTGCACCTTTGTTTACGTTTAGAGACAGGTGAAGAGTGTGAAGCCACGTCTCTAGCATACTGAGGTATGTTTGCAAGGACAGGTAAAGGGAATTTATGTATCTCGCTGTCGCGAAAAATGCAATGTCGTCTGCATAGACATAGAGATGAACTTCCCGGCTCAGTGGAATTGAACTCATCAACAGGTTAAATAGGACAGGAGACAGAACAGCCCCCTGGGGCACCCCCCCTGTCTGATCGAATTTTGTTGAAGAAACGCTGTTTTGAAAAGAATAAAATTTTCTGTTTCTTAAAAATACAAAAATCCATGTCGTTATATATCTCGGAATATTGTAGGACTGTAATCTGTCCAGTAGTAGTGGGTACTCGACACTGTCATAAGCTTTCGCCACGTCAAGAGTCACTAAAGCACTCAAGTCTTTTCTATTTTGAGCAAGTTGGATACGGCTTTCCAAGTCTACATGCGCACACCAAATAGAGAGACCAGGCCGGAAACCTATTTGATTTGGGCTCAGTAACGAATTTTTAGATATATGATCTATCATGCGATCATATAGAACTCTTTCATTAAGTTTTACCATATTTGAGGTAAGAGAAATAGGTCGAATATTGTCAAGATTGTAGCCAGCTCATGGTTTTTTAAGTAGCGGAATTATTTTGGCTGTCCTCCATTCTTGAGGAATCCAAGCATTTTTTAGAGAATAATTCACGGTGTTTAGAATAAGAAATAGAACAGTTTTATGAAGATGTTGAATCCAAGCATTTTTTAGAGAATAATTCACGGTGTTTTGAACATGAAATAATAGAACAGTTTTATGAAGATGTTGAGCCCCCTCTGCCCGTTCGGCACTTGCCTCTCTTCTTCTTCCTTTTTTGTTGTTGTTTCTTTTCTGAACGCTTCCAAGCGCGCAAGCTGCCCCTGGCTCACCTTCTTGTGTTTCTTCTTTCTTCATTCACAAGCCTCAAGAGTTTTCAAACAGTCCACGCCCATAAATAACACTCATAACGTCCTTGCACTACACCGAGTCTAAAGAAGACGACCAATCACCCAAATATAGCTCTGAAACAGATGACGCTGCTATTAATATATGAGACCTACGGGGACCAAATATCCATCTATACCGATGGTTTGGTCTCAAAGGCTGTGCGTGTCTCGCACGTGTATCTAGAAGACGGCAGCATTCGAGTTTCATTTATTGCGTGGAAGTACTTATAAAAAGCATGAATCTTCTTGCAGTCTTGAACGCGTAAGTTGCGCAAGTTTTTTTTTATTTTTGTTTCTTTAACACGTGAGTCGCACGCCAGGGTTTTGACCGCAAAATGAAAGCGAGTCTGAAAGTACGTCCGTGAAGTCAACGAGGCTCTCAGTGGCACTATTACGTGCGTTAATAACGGATGTAGAGTACGAACATATGACATTTCAATTCTCAACGATTTAGGGTCATTATGCAGTTAAGTTCAAGGATTCTTGTGTTGTATGCATAGACGTGTAGTGTTCTGTTTTATTTTTTTTCCGGTTCACTACATTTTCAGGCATGGAGTGCGCCTGAACCGGCAAAAAAAAAAGAAGAAAATATCGCCAAGAGCTAGTGGGGTTATACTAGTCAAGGTGCAGCCAAATTAGGAAGGCCCACTAAGCTGCAACAAAGTCACTCTCCCACCCGAACAGGAATTGGCCTCCCTGGTGCAGTATTCGGCCAACACCTTCCTCATGACTCCTACAATTTATCCATGGCCCTCAGTCCCCAGCGGCTGCGAAGCACCTGACCAAGGCGGCGGTCAGATCTGCAACGGGGCAGAGGGTGCTAAGAATCTCTGGGTCCGGACAGGTCGTCACTGGAAACTGAACCTGGCAGCGTTCAACACTCGCACCCTATCGAGAGAGGATAGTTTAGCAGGGCTATTTGAAGAATTATCAGGTATTGCCTGGGATATTATTGGATTTAGTGAGATTAGAAGAACTGGTGAGGCTTATACAGTACTGACTAACGGCCACGTCCTCTGCTACAGAGGTCCTCCAGATAAAAGAGAATTCAGGGTAGGATTTCTGGCCCATAAGGACATAGCCGGCAACATTGATGAATTCATACAGCATTAATGAGAGGGTAGCAGTCGTCGTAATAAAGCTTAATAGGAGGTATAGAATGAAGATAGTGCAAGCCTATGCCCCAACCTCCAGTCACGATGATGAAGAAATAGAACAGTTTTATGAAGATGCTGAATTAGCAATGAGGAAGGTGCAAACACAGTACACTGTAGTAGACGGCGACTTCAATGCAAAAGTGGGGGAAAAGCAGGCTGGTGAGCAAACAATTGGGAACACGGCATCGATTCTAGGACACTAGAGGAGAGATGTTGGTAGAATTCGCGGAAAGGAATAGGCTCCGAATAACGAATACCTTCTTCAGGAAGCGCTGCAAGAGGAAGTGGACCTGGAAAATCCCAAATGGAAAAACAAGGAATGAAATAGATTTCATACTCTCTGCCGATCCCAGCATAGTGCAGGGTCTAGAAGTGTTAGGTAGGGTAAAGTGCAGTGACCATAGGTTAGTGAGGTCTAGGATTTCTCTCAATTTGAAGAGAGAAAGAATAAAGTTAGTCATGAAGAAACAGGCCAACCTAGATGCAGTAAGGGTAAAAGCATACCAATTCAGGCTGGTGCTCGCAAACAAATATGCAGCTTTAGAACAGGAAGATAAAGACAACATAGAGGTAATGAATGAAACCGCAACTAGGTTGATCTCAGAAACAGCAATTGAAGTGGGAGGTAATGCACCAAGGTAACCAGTAGGTAAGCTCTCCAAAGGAACAAAGGACCTAATAAAGAAGCGGCAAAACATGAAAGTGTTAAACTAGAGAGGTCAGATAGAATTCGCTAAACGATCGAAACTGATCAACAAGAAGAAAGTAAGGGATATCCGAAATTATAACGTGGAAAAGACTGAGGAAGCAGTAAAATATGGACGCAGCATGAAATCAGTGGGAAGAAAACTAGGCATAGGACAAGGCAAAATGTATGCACTGAAAGATAAGCAGGGTAATATCATCATTAATTTCGATGGCATAGTAAAGGCAGCGGAAGAATTCTATACTGACCTGTACAGTCCCAGAGCAGCTAAAAGCTGCTATCATTCGAAGTAGTGATGAACAGCATACAGAGGCTCCTTCTATAACTAGCGATGAAGTTAGAAGGGCCTTGAAGGACATTACCAGAGGAAAAGACACTGGATAAGATGCAATAACAGTCGATTTATTCAAAAATGGAGGAGATATTCTGCTTGAAAAGCTTGCGGCCCTTTATACGCAATGCCTCACGACTTCAAGTGTACCAGAAAGATGGAAGAATGCCAACATTATACTCATCCATAAGACGGGAGACGTTAAAAAATTGAATTATAGACCCATTAGCTTGCTTTCAGTATTGTATAAAATATTCACCAAGATAATTTCGAATAGAATCAGGGCAACACTTGACTTCAGCCAACTAAGAGAACAGGCTGGCTTCAGGAAGGGATATTCTACGATGGATTATATCCATGTCATCAATCAAGTAATAGAGAAATCTGCATTGTACAATCAACCTCTCTATATGGCTTTGATAGATTATGAAAAAGCATTTGATTCAGTAGAGATATCAGTAGTCATAGAGGCACTGCGAAATCAAGGAGTACAGGAGACATACGTGAATATCTTGGCAAATATCTGTAAGCATTGCACAGCAACTTTCGTTCTCCACAAGAAAAGTAGAAAGTTGCCTATCAAAAAAGGGGTCAGGCAAGGATACACAATCTCTCCAATGCTATTCACTGCATGCTTAGAAGAAGTATTCAAGCTGTGAAAGCTTAGGAGTGAGGATAAACGGCGAATATATCACAACCTTCGGTTTGCAGATGACATTGTCCTATTCAGCAACAATGGGGACGAATTACAGCTAATGATTGAGGACCTTAACCGAGAAAGTGTAAGAGTGGGGTTGAAGATTAACATGTAGAAGATAATGAATATGTTAAATAGCCTGGCAAAAGAACAAGAATTCAGGATCGCCAGTCAGCCTCTAGAGTCTGTAAAGGAGTACGTTTATCTAGGTAATTACTCATAGGGGACCCTGATCATGAGAAAGAAATTTTCAGAAGAATAAAATTGGGTTGGAGAGCATACCGCAGACATTGCCAAATCCTGACTGGGAGCTTACCACTGTCATTGAAAAGAAAAGTGTACAATCATTGCATTCTACCGGTACTAACATATAGGGCAGAAACTTGGAGGTTAGCAAAGAAGCTCGAGATCAAGTTAAGGACCGCACAAAGAGCGATGGAACGAAAAATGTTAGGCGTAACGTTAAGAGACAGGAAGAGAGCGGTGTGAATCAGAGAACAAACGGGGACAACCGATATTCTAGTTGACATTAAACAGAAAAAATGGAGCTCGGCAGGCCATGTAATGCGTAGGATGGATAACCGGTAGACCATTAGAGTTACAGAATGGATACCAAGAGAAGGGAAGCTCAGTCGAGGACACCAGAAAACTAGGTGGGGTGATGAAGTTGGGGAAATTTGCAGGCGCAAGCTGGAATCAGCTAGCGCAAGACAGCGGTAATTGGAGGTGACAGGGAGAGGCCTTCGTCCTGCAGTGGACATAAATATAGGCTGATGATGATAACCAACTCTTCAGGTGCCGTTGTCACTCCGGCTACGAAAACCACAATCAAATTCAAACTGTCACACATGAAAACATCAAAAGTAGCATAGCTTGCTGCCCTGCGTGCTGCAGTAAAATACCTCCTGCAATTCACACCTCTGAAATGGGTCATGTTTTGCGACTCTAAAGCAGCACTTCAGAGTTTTAATTTTGCCCTATATCGCAGGACTAAGGAGAAACTGATATATGAGATAAGAGAAGACCATCATCAAGCTATTGGTAAAGGATATGAAACTATATTTCAGTGGCTACCTCGACATACTAGCATTGCTGGTAAATGACCTCACCGACGAAGCCGCCGGGTCTGCCCGTCTAGAAGCCCGACTAATTCCTATCCTCTTATCCAGTACCGACGCTATAAGAAAGCTTCATATCGTGGCTAAAGCTATGACACACAAATATTGCTATTCTGCCAACCTCCCGAAGTGTCATCTTCACAGACTTGACTCATCCTTGAAGCTACAAGTGCCATCAAAAGTTTCCCGCTCTGAGGCGGCAGTATTGTGCCGCCTCTGGCTCGAGGTGGCATTTACAAACGCCTAATCGTTCCGCACTGGAATGGGGCATACGCCCATGTGCGACTCTTGTGGAACATGGAACACGTCTTACGTATCTGTCCCTATTACGACGTTGAGCGTGAAGCTCTCCGGACAGCATTGAACCGGCTGGATTGTAGACCACTTTCGGAAATGAAGATCCTTGGACCATGGCCGTACGCGTCGATGGGACAAAAAGCCACAAAATTGTTGTTGGTGTACCTCAAGTCCACAGGTCTTGGCGACCGTGTGTAGACGCGGAGCAAATTTTCAAATGTGCTCGAAACTGTGCTCTCTCTATCTTCTCTCTCTCTTTTCATCCCTATACCTCTCCCCCGGTGCAGGATAGCAAACCGGACGTGGGTCTGGTGAACCTCGCGTCTCTTCTCTTGGTACCCCTTCTGTAACTCTAGTGGTCCACCGGTCTTCCATCCTATGTTTTTTCTCTTAATGTCAATTAGAATACCGGCTATCCCCGTTTGCTCTCTGATCCACACCACTCGCTTCCTGTCTCTTAATTAACACTAGGACTAACAGACACACACACACACACATATATATATATATATATATATATAGAAGCACGTAGGGAAAACATAACAAGACTTTACTGACGTTTCGGCCGGGGTCCGGCCTTGAGGCCGGACCCCGGCCGGAACGTCAGTAAAGGCTGGGGTATATATATATATATATATATATATATATATATATATATATATATATATGTATGCACATCATAAGAAGCCGAAATGATATGTATAATAAAAGTCAGGCCCCTCGGTTCCCCATATATATATATATATATATATATATATATATTGCTACACGCGTGTGGTATTTGGTTGTTTGAACGAGGCGCGCGGGCGCCTAGACGAAGAAGACGAACTGCTCTGCGCCCTCGAGCTATCGGCTGATCTGGCCAGCGCTGCAGCTATCATTTGTAAATATACTTGTAAATAGTCTCCTGTACTTAATCCTTCGTTCGCGTAACATTTTGGTGGAGCGTGCCGTTCCCCGTCCTCGCCACGGAGCTCCGCAGCGGCCGCACCGTCCAGCTTTCCGCCATGGCTCCCGGTGACACCTCGTCTGCTGCTGCTACTGCAACTCCAACCACAACGTACGTCACGGTAGCCACTCCCCGCGATCCTGGCATATTCTCCGGCCAAGATAATGTCGACGTTGATGACTGGCTACGCATGTATGAGCTTGTTAGCCGCAACAACCACTGGGACCCTACCATAATGCTAGCTAATGTCCTCTTTTACTTGGGCGGAACACCTCGTGTCTGGTTCCGGACACACGAGGAGGAGATCTCTAGCTGGGACGCTTTCAAGGAGAAGCTCCGCGACCTCTTTGGAAATCCGACCGGTCGGCAGCAGGCTGCAAGGAAAGAGCTTGCTACTCGAGTGCAGTCTTCCACTGAATCGTATGTCTCGTACATACAAGACGTGCTCGCTCTTTGCCGGAAAGTCGACGAGAACATGGTCGAAGTTGGCAAGGTTGGCCACGTTCTCAAAGGGATCGCGGACGATGCGTTCAACTTGTTGATCTTCAACAATGTGTCTACCATCGACGTCATTGTCAAGGAATGCCGCCGCTTTGAGCTCGCCAAAAGCCGCCGCGTCATTCCTCAATTCTCCCGGCTCCCTAACACAGCTGCGACGTCGTCCTGCGTCGCCCTTACCGCTTCGCCCCCCTCCAATGAGACCGTCACGCGTATTGTTCGCCGTGAGATCGAGGCTGCCAGTCCTGCCACGTTCCATCCGCGCCCACTTGACCCCACCATTGACCAACCAGCCCCAGCGATCTCCCTCATTCAGGAGGTTGTGCGGCAAGAGTTTGCCAACCTCGGTTTTCCTGCTGCCTGCTCCATCTCCCGACCTGACGCCCGACTGGTGCCGACAGCTGCGCCTCGCAGCGATCTGTATTCCGGATACCGCAACCCTAGAGAATGGAGAACTCCGGACGACAGGCCCATTTGCTTTCGTTGCCGCCGCATTGGCCACGTCGCTCGCCACTGCCGCACCTCCTGGTCATCGCAATATTCGAACTACTTTTCGCCGTCTCCTCGCCCATATGCCGACCCTCGCCGCTACTCGCCTCGCCGTATGCCTTCGAGCTCGTCGATGACAGTCGATGACAGTCCTCCCACTCGCTCGCCGTCACCTCAGCGCCGTCGGTCCCCGTCGCCCCAGCCACGCCGCTATTCGTCGCCGACCCATTATGGACCCTCCCGGACGGAAAACTAGGCCATGCAGCTCTTGGAGGTAGTGCTGCATCACGTTCGTCCTGTCCAAATCCTCCGTTGACGCTCCTCACGAACACGAACCTAATTGGAGTAGATCTAGATGGCGTCCCGTTGACGGCATTGATTGATACAGGAGCCCAAGTGTCTATAATGAGCGCTAACCTATGTCGTCGCCTCAAAAAAGTTCTTACGCCTGCCGTCACTCGAGCCGTACGCGTCGCCAATGGTGCCACTGTTGCCGTCTGTGGTATGTGCACTGCTCGCGTAGGAATTGCTGGCCGCCAAGTTCCCGTCCTGTTCTCCGTGCTGACCAGTTGCCCTCATGACCTAATCTTCGGGCTCGACTTTCTGACGACGCATTCTGCCCTCATCGACTGTTCGACCGGCACGCTGTGCCTCGAGCTTCCTCTTGTTTCCGACGTTCGCCCCGAACAACCGCACACCCTATGCACTACAGCGTTTGTTCGGTTACCTCCAAAAGCCCTAACCTTCGTCGAATTGACCTCAACGGCAACCGTGCCTGATGGCGACTATGTCGTCGCCCCTATTCGTGATGTCCTCCTGGCGCGCGACATCTCTGTGCCACACTCCGTCGTTACCCTTGCCGCTAATCGGATGTGTCTCCCCGTTGTCAATTTTGGCTTGACGAAGCAAGTGTTACCTGAAGGCATAGCGGTGGCCACGCTCCGGTCAGTGACAGACGACCACGTCACTGCTTTTGCAGCCGACGCGTCTCCAGATCCTCCTGATTACCCGCAGGATGCCTTGAACCTCGACGGCCCATTACGTCCCATGGTCGCTCCGGACCTCGCCCCTGGCCAAGCAGCCGCCCTGTATCGCCTTTTGCTCTCCTATCGCGACATATTTGACACTGACAATCGCCCACTTGGTCAGACGTCCCTTGTTAAGCATCGGATAAACACTGGTGATGCTGTTCCCATTCATCGCCGACCGTATCGCGTGTCCATGGCAGAGCGGCAAGTTATTCAGCAGGAAGTCAACAAGATGCTCGCCAAAGGCATTGTTGAGCCCTCGTCGAGCCCTTGGGCGTCGCCGGTGGTGCTCGTCAAAAAGAAAGATGGCACGTGGCGTTTCTGTGTTGATTACCGCCACCTAAACCGAATCACTAAAAAGGACGTTTACCCGTTACCACGAATTGACGACGCTCTTGATTGTCTTCACGGTGCCAAATACTTTTCGTCCATTGACCTTCGATCTGGTTATTGGCAGATTTCCGTCGATGAGCAAAACCAAGAAAAGACCGCTTTCGTCACTCCAGATGGCCTCTACCAATTTAAGGTTATGCCGTTTGGTTTATGCAATGCCCCCGCCACGTTCGAACGGATGATGGACTCTCTGCTTCAAGGTTTCAAATGGTCAACTTGCCTTTGTTACCTCGACGACGTCCTTGTGTTTTCTCCTACGTTTGAGACGCACCTTGAGCGCGTCGCAGCTATACTTGACGTCTTCCGCAAGGCTGGGCTCCAATTAAACTCATCGAAGTGCCACTTCGGGCGCCGACAGATTACAGTGCTCGGCCATCTCGTCGATGCTTCCGGAGTACAACCCTACCCGGAGATGGTTCGAGCAGTAACAGCTTTTCCTGTACCTCAGTCTGTCAAAGACGTCCGGAGTTTTGTGGGGCTCTGCTCTTATTTCAGACAGTTTGTGAAAGATTTCGCAGCTATCGCTCGACCACTCACTGAACTTCTGAAGAAAGACGTGCCTTTTACGTGGGGTTCCCCTCAGGCTGCCGCATTTTCACGCCTTATCACGATTCTGACCAATCCACCGATCTTGGCCCACTTTGACCCGTCCGCACCTACAGAGGTCCGAACCGATGCCAGTGGCTATGGGATCGGCGCAGTCTTAGCGCAACGACAACACGGACACGACCGCGTTATCGCCTACGCTAGCCGGCTCTTGACAACTGCAGAGCGCAACTATTCGATTACCGAGCGCGAATGTCTTGCTCTCGTCTGGGCTGTTTCAAAGTTCCGCCCATATTTATATGGCAAGCCCTTCTCAGTAATCACAGACCATCATGCGCTGTGTTGGCTTTCGTCGCTCAAGGATCCTACTGGCCGGCTCGGTCGTTGGGCTCTCCGACTACAAGAATATCCCTACACAGTGACGTACAAGTCGGGACGCTAACACCAGGACGCAGATTGCCTCTCTCGCTACCCAGTCCAAGACCCGACCTCTACGTCTGATACTGACACCGACGCCTGCGTTCTCTCTGTTTTTCCACTGGTCCATGTCGCCGACGAGCAGCGCCGTGACCCGTCCTTGCGTGTCATCATTGACCGCCTGGAATCGTCACTTGCCGACAGCTCCCTTCGCTTATTCACACTTCAAGATGGCGTACTCTACCGCCACAACGTTCACCCCGACGGCCCAGCATTACTCCTTGTGATCCCTAAACACCTTCGCTCGGCTGTTCTCCACGAGCTTCACGACCTCCCCACTGCCGGTCACCTCGGTGTGTCACGTACCTACGACCGGATCCGCCGACGCTTCTTTTGGCCAGGGCTTGCTCGCTCCGTTCAAAGATACGTAGCTGCGTGTGAGAAATGCCAGCGACGCAAGACACCGTCGACGCTCCCTGCTGGGTACCTTCAACCAATTGACATTCCCGCGGAACCATTCTTTCGGGTTGGTTTGGATTTACTTGGTCCTTTTCCTCTTTCTACCTCTGGGAACAGGTGGATCGCTGTGGCCACAGATTACGCCACGCGCTACGCCATCACCCGAGCGCTCCCTACAAGCTGCGCCACAGATGTTGCCGATTTTCTTCTACGCGACGTGATTTTATTACATGGAGCTCCGCGACAACTTCTCACAGACCGTGGCCGGACATTCCTGTCGAAAGTTATCGCGGACATCCTGCAGTCCTGTGCCACGAGGCACAAGCTATCCACGTCATACCATCCGCAAACGAATGGCCTCACGGAGCGTCTTAATCGCACTCTCACAGACATGCTCGCGAAGTATGTGTCTTCCGACCACACTGACTGGGACCTCGCTCTACCGTTTGTTACCTTTGCGTATAATTCCTCGCGCCACGACACAGCCGGTTATTCGCCATTTTTCCTTCTGTTCGGCCGAGAACCAGCACTGCCCCTCGACACAAGCCTCCCTGTTCACGCAGCACCCACCAGTGAATATGCACTTGACGCCGTCGCCCGCGCTGCCCACGCAAGGGAAATTGCCCGTGGCCGCCTTCTGCACTCCCAAGAGAGTCAACGGCGTTTGTACGACCAGCGACACCGCAACCTGCACTTCCCACCTGGCTCTTTGGTGCTCCTATGGTCTCCGTCGCGTCAGGTCGGCCTGTCAGAAAAACTGCTGTCTCGTTACACAGGCCCCTACCGAGTGATTCGTGTCGTGACTCCCGTCACCTACGAGATCGCCCCTGACGCCCCATCTGCTTCCCAGTCCAGTGATATCGTGCACGTTACACGACTGAAGCAGTATCACCCTCCCAGTGATGACATTTAGACGCTCCGGGACGTCGCTTCTGCCGCCGGGGGATTATGCTACACGCGTGTGGTATTTGGTTGTTTGAACGAGGCGCGCGGGCGCCTAGACGAAGAAGACGAACTGCTCTGCGCCCTCGAGCTATCGGCTGATCTGGCCAGCGCTGCAGCTATCATTTGTAAATATACTTGTAAATAGTCTCCTGTACTTAATCCTTCGTTCGCGTAACAATATATATATATATATATATATATATATTGTTATATATATATATATATATATATATATATATATATTCTTGAAGTTATCAAGGTTTTTACCCCTTTTTGGCAGTTATGATGCCACTGGAACATGGAAAATGAAGAACCAATTCTACAGGTTACAAAAAAAAAATACAAAATAATGGTCCCGACTACTTGGAATAGCGAATGAAATGAAAATCATTAAGCCTCTGATAGAAAAGGGCATCTTGTAAAACGAGAGCCTTGGGAATCAAGGTCCAATTATTTTTCCTTTGAGATATTTACAACAAGGACAACACATAAATAGATGTCTACTATTTCTTTATTTCGTTTATCTGCACGGCCTTGGATAAGTAACATTGTTACAACATTATGCGTGATAGGTATAAATAACCGAAGACATTCTTGCAGAAGGTCACACTACTGTATGGCAGAGTCATTCGACCGAGTCTTATCTCAGTGCATCTGTGTTATGGCCTTCAAAGAGAAATTTATCACGGATTGCCCCGCTCGACAACTTTGTCAGCGATGGGACTGGAGGTGCACTCGTCTATCGATGCTGCGCCTTTCGAAGTACCCTTTCTAGGTTTATTAGGGCACAGATTACCCTTGCCTGCACGACAAAGGCGGCACCATACGTATACACTTTTGGATGTATTCAAGATCCTAACATATATGCCGTGTTGTTTGTCAACACTACTCTCGGATGGCGCTCTACATTAACGTGGAAGCAAGCACAAAGTCGATCAAACGCTAGATCCATCTCAAACTCCTGTGTTTTGTTTTCTTGAACCGAGCGAGGGGAGCAAGAAAAACCGGCCACTCCTGCTAAATCCGCCGTACACTCGCAACGATAGCTGCAGGGGCAATGGGCCGAACGTTCGGCCTCTCGCCCTGAATTGGTTTTGTTTACTTGTCGTCTATGAGACGGCAGTGATGACGGCGACATCGGCACGAATGCGACGGAAATGTTGACAATGCCGATGACGATGCGGCGACGGTGCGACGACGGCATGACTGCTCAGGTGTCGCGAACGCAGAATCGAATCATGGATGCGGGCTGCAGTGCTAGTGTGCGTTTCACTTACGACATTCACTTGACGAGGCTAATGTGGCACTCCGTCTTACTAAAGCACTGAACCACATTATGCATTTTGCTATTGGCCACCAGGACACACACACACACACACACGCACACGCACACGCGCACGCACGCACGCACGCACGCACGCACGCACGCACGGACGGACGGACGGACGGACGGACGGACGGACGGACGGACGGACGGACGCACACACGCACACACACACAAAGGAAGAGTACGGCACTGCTTAAAGTCTGTCTCTAAGGCCAGTTCCGCAAGAATCGTCACAACGCTTTTAAAGCCTTCTTTGCTGAGGACGATCTCGGCTGTGTCCCAGGACCCTATCCCCGACAAAGGGCGTTTGTCAAGTCTATCTAACGCTCTTGAAAGTTCTTTTCTGGGCGCACTGAAGCGCGGACACTCACAGAGAAGGTGGGCGATTGTTTCCTCGCAGCTACAGTTATCGCATGTAGGGCTGTTGGCCATTCCGATCCGAAATGAGTAAGCATTCGTGTAGGCCACGCCAAGCCACAAGCAGCACAGAAGCGTCTCCCTATCTCTAGATATTCCTGACGGAAGACGGAGCTGTAGATTCGGATCCAAGTTGTGGAGACGAGCGTTAGTAAATTCCGTCGAGTTCCACTGTGCAAGGGTAAGTTCACGTGCGAGCAAACGAAGCCCTGTAGCTGCGTCTGTTCTGGATAGCGGTACAGCTATACGGTGGAGACCATAAGGTGCAGATCGGGTGGCCTCATCTGCACGCTCATTTCCCTAGATACCGCAATGACCCTGTATCCACTTATACGCTATATGTTGTGTTCTTTTTTTCTTTATTGAGCAATGTTGAGGAAGTCCTATGTCAGTGACTAATTGTTCTTTAGGTAGGTCCATGATGAAATGGCGACATAATGCACTGGAGAGCGGCCTTGGAGTCGGAGATTGACCATGCCTGTCAGGGTTCTTCCATTAAGAACTCTAGAGCAGCACGGAGGGCGGCGAGTTCTGCAGCCGTCGATGATGTAAAATGCGATGTCTTGAATTTTATGGCGATGGACTTCTCGGGAACAGCCACCGCTCCGGCTGAGCTTGCAGAAGAAACTGAACCATCCGTGTAAATATTAAGGCGTCCGCTGTGTTTCTCATGCAGGAACAATAGTGTGGCTTATTGTAGGGCTAAATTTGACGACTGTGTTTTCTTTCGGATTCCAGGAATGGTTAGGATGGCTTCGATGGGATGTAGGCACCACAACGGTAATGTTGGTCTTGCTGCAGGCGTGAAGTTCGAGGGAAGCACTGCACGATGCGAAGCAATAATATTGCTGAACGCAGAGTGTGGCCTCATCTGTGCCCTTTGTCCTACGTTTCCATCGTATATTGAAAATACGAACGACTTTTTGAATTATGTCAGTGATCTAGACATGGCTCACGGGTTTTTTCTAACGGCACTAAATTGCCTCAGCACGATGAAGCTTGTATATAGTGCACACAATACTGGCGTCACTGTTAACTTCTCCCGATTGAAGTCGTTCTGCGAACTCTTGTTCCAGGTATTGAGGGAGATCCTCATCATACTTGATGAGTATCGCCTCATCTTTCAATAACTTCTTCGTGAGGCTAGTCAAGCGCTTCTTCGCAACCGCTTTGTTGTCGGCGAGCCTAATGTTCAGGGGTTTCCAGGGTAGTGCGACGTCTTAGCTTTTAGCTATTTTCTTGATCGATGCCAAATATGGCTGGTGACTTCACTGCTTTCTTCGTTCGTTTGGGTACGAGAGTCAATCATTCCGATCCTCTCAAGTTCCTAAAAGGATTTAAACTCCTTTGATGAGCTGGGTCTGTCAGTGAACACTCCAGCACGAAGCACTACCACGTTTGAGCAGCAGGTAGCTGAGCTACTGCTGGTAATTTCTCTTTGTAGTGTCTAACCCAATTCAGTCATTACTGCAACTAGTGCGCCTTGCAGCTTAAAAACGCCTGTACCATGCATTGGGTGCACGTTAAAGAACCCCAGGTGGTCAAACTTAATCCGGAGTCTATCACTAAGCCATGCCTCATAATCAAATCGTGTTTTTTGGCAAGTAAAACTCCAAAATTTAATTTAAATTGCAGCTTCTTGACTTCACCAGACGGCAAGGTCCAAGAAAGTCAGCACGGGTTCTCTTGAAATGGGCTGGTGTGATAGTGACATCTGCCAGTTCATCCATGTCCACCTGTACCTTTGCGGGATGTCCTCAGGTCATATTGAATTCTTAGCCAAATTCTTATTTATCTGTCCTTTTCTTTGATAATGTTTCCTTACTTCATTGAATGGATAGATTGTGATGTCCTCTTCGTCTAAGACCTCTAGTTGCCGTTCCCGTAATCGGTTTTTAGTGACAAAGCTTAGCTGGGTACCTCCGTCAAAGAGGAGACGACTTAGAGTTCTTCTTCGTCATTCTGCCCATGCTTAAGCCATTCGGAGCAGCATAGTTGGCACTTTTTAAGGTTTCATTTCTGTTGAAGAGTGCAACCTTGTGGCTGTTTTCTCGGCTTGCTTTCATGTTGGGTCACATATCTAAGTCAGGTGTCTTCTGCCACATTCCTTGCATCTGAACACGACAGCGTTAAGGGCCCCGTGTCGCAAGAAATAAGGTGTCAGCATCCGGTGCAGTCGGCGATGTTGGCGTCCCGTGAGCGAAAATTGACGTTCATATTCTATACGGCCCTAAAGGTCTTCTTCTATCACTAAAGTTGCTCATACCTTGTATTACACTATTTACATAGTTATTCCTCTGAATTTTGGAATTTTGAGAATGAGAGCCCACAAACAAATGTCATGAGACAAAACACCGACAGCGCATGCCTTTTATGTTAAATCTTCTCGGACTGAAATATTAAAAGTGCGAAACAATAAGAGAAGATCGTCCCACGCAAGAGGCCGAGTTTCTACCAGAAAGCTCGCCTTAGTGCATAGCGATCGTCGCCAGCATTTCCCGATAAACATTACGGTTATATAAGCTGCAGTTGCCGGGAAGCGTGAGAAGCAGACAAGGATTTTTGAATGCTATCGCGATCCACTCTTAGAGGCGAAGCTTAAGTGTCCTCTAAGTTTTTATTCTTTTGTTGCGGCATTCCCTTGAAGTGTATCCTTTTATGCAGCACTGGAAGCAATGTCCAGTCACGGTGAGTCTTTTCTTCTTTTCATCCAGTGAGATATGTGGCTGACCCGCACGAGTCACACGATTATTTGCCGTGCAGAATGCGCGCGGATCGGATTGATTCGAATTACCCACTGAGAAAAGAGAAGCTGCTCACCCTTTTTTGAGGTTTGCTCTTTTTTTTTCTCGGTGTTTCAGTGTTGATCCTCTGGCTTCGCGATGACCAGTCTGCAGTGCCTTTTACGGCCTCTCTACTTTGGTTTTTAGAAAAGCTTGCAAACTCTTGATACTTAACTTTTCTTCGTTGTTGTCAGCGGAAAGACCTTTGTGGTATCCGACAACAAGATCGGTTGGCAGCATTGGCAGGACTTGGGAGCTGAGACGGGCTGTCCGTTTTGACTCCGAGCGCCGTGAGAGCAGCGACGTTGCGGTACAAGTAGTCATAGAGCCGACGTAGGCCGATAGGCTTTATTTCGTTCCGTACCGTTGGCAAGTCGATAAAGTGAGTGTGGTGTTCCAGGATTAGCACATCTGGTCGATCGAACCACTCATTTAGAAGTTGAATGGCATTGGTATAATTTGCTCGCGTCACTTGAATGCCGGAAATGGCCGCTGCGGCTTTTCCCAAAAGTGTCATCGAAAGTACAAAAACTTCTCGACGCTGGAGAGGGCGTCGTTTCCGTGCGGCGCCCGCTCGAAGTGCTCCCAGAATGACTGCCACTCCGTGGTGGTGCCGCTAAATCGTTGTAACTCGAGCTTAGGCAGTTTCACTTTGGACTTCGGCATCACCGGAGGGCCATCGCTTTGCGGCCACGTCGCTGCCGTTTCTGCTTATTTTGTTCTCTTGTCTTGTACGGCTTCATGGCGGAATTTCGCGATGCATGCGACAATGTGGTCGTTGTGTTCTATGGTCCGTATATAATATTGCCCTGCGTCTTGCATGGTCTGGCAATAACGGCTCGATGGCTGCGTCCACCACCTCGTTGAGATGTATTTGGAGGTCGCTAAGCTCCGCTGACAAGACATTTACAATTCCGTTGTCCGCATGACTCTCTAAGAACAAGTCAGCTTGAGAAATTTGTTTCGCCACTTGAATCCTTAAAACGCTCCTTTTCAGCTTGAGCCGGTCCATCGTGGCATCAATGTTTACAGTTCGCTTACTGCGATGGGACTTGAGTCGTGGTGTCGGGTTCGGTTTCGTGGTGTCTCCAAGCCCTTTTGGTAAAGGCACTCCTTGTCAACCGTTTCTCGCTCGAGAATCGTTGCTGGGTTTCCCAGAGCTCGTTGCGCAGTCGACTTCTTTTGACCTAGTTGCCTCAATGGTAAGTTCAATGCACGCCCATTTATACACCCTGGATCCAACCTTAAGCCTTCGACTTCCACCATGACTTCCCCGAAGAGATGCGACCCTTTTGTGTAGGCTATGGTTGGGCGTCGCGTTTGCCAATGCCTACGCGTTCCGGATAGGGCTGGCCGACATCGCAGCAGGTGGCGATTATGGCGACGGGGAAACAATTCGGCTTGTTCTTTGCCAGTGCTCACAGTACAGTGTGCAGAGACAATCGCTTTCCGTCATGCTGAACCATTTGGACGACCAGCCTCTGTCGGAAGAAAGAACTTCGCAACATCGGACGCGACTTACCATCACATCAGAAGGCCGTGCAAGCGCTACTGCACTTCTAGAGATCGACCGGCCTATGTGAACGCCTGTGATTGGAACGCCCTTTTTTTTTTACCTGTTCCTGTTTTTTTATTGCGATAGCAATTATTTATTTATTTATTTATTTATTATTATTTATTTATTTATTTATTATTTATTTATTTATTTATTTATTATTTATTTATTTATTTATTTATTTATTTATTTATTTATTTATTATAAATACTTTCAAGGCCCGAAGACACTACAGAAAGGAGTGGTATGATTACAAACGTATGCAGTGAAATAACAGATAATGAGTTACAAGGCATTTTCCAAGGCGATCTTGAAACGTTCTGCATCTGCAATGGCAGCAATGGAGGGGGGAAGGTGGTTCCATTCAGTGCTTGTTCTTGGGATGAAAGAATCATTATATAAGTTAGTGCGACAGAATGGCAAGCTTACTTTGAATAGGTGATCTGTTCTAGCTGAAACGTAGCAAGGCGGTGAAAATAGAGTGAGTTTCAGCACTTGATTTTATAATGGTATATTTTATGAAAAAGATTCAGGTGGGAGCATTTGCGACGGAGGGAGAGGTCCGGTAAATTTAATGTTCTTTTCATGGACGTGACGCTAGAATAACGGGAGTATATTGACAGGATGAAACGCGCGGCGCGATTCTGAACTGCTTCAAGGTTAATTATGAGGGATATTTGACTAGGGTCCCATATGGCGCATGCATACTATAATTTTGAGCGGACGAGGGTTTTGTAAAGCATTAACTTAACGGGAGATGGGACAGTGGAAAAAGTACGTTATGAATTATGACGTTATGTGGGCACTCCAAGCGTATTTCTGACGATGGTGTCGCCACCGTCGTCACCGTAGCCATGATATTCTCTATAAAGTCCAAGAGCAATAAAATCGTCGCCGCGCGCCGTATGCTGCACGTGCGAGTAAAAGCGCGCGTTCACGGAGAGCGAGCGCACGGCGGAGAGCAAACGCGACGTTTTCCGTTGTGCGAAAGGCCGTGGGGGGATGGGAGGGAGGGGAGGCAGCGCGGCAGGGAGGGGGTGCGGCTTCTACTCTGCCACCAACTGCGTACTTGTACTTTGCGCGGCTGCGGGCTGTAGCGCGCACCATATCTTGAAAACGATCTCCACACGGCTCTGACCTTTGTATGCGCTGTGCTTTCGCCGCTTAGTTTCCTTTGAAGTGATAGACTGCACGAACCTTCGCTCGGTGCTGCAGCCGCACTTGCTCACGCCAGCGTTTTGACAGTGGCTGTCTGCGGTCATCGAGTGTGATCTGTTCATGTTTGCTTGTGCGCTCTGACTAGAGCACTGCACGGGCTCGGGCCGGGCTCGGGCACGGCATGTCCTTTTTGACCCGGGCCCGGGCCGGGCTCGGGTTTTTTGACGCGGGCCCGGGCAGAGCTCGGACTTTCTGGTGGTGTGCATGTAACGTGCAGCGAGTTATCCTCGCGCGTCTCGACTCTGAAAAACATGTCTTTTTCGGTCTCGGGCCGGGCTCGGGCCGCACTCGGGCCTAAGGTAAAGGGGTGGCGGGCCGGGCCCAGGTCTCGCCATAAAACTTTTGGTCGGGCTCGGGCGGGCAGCCCAACGTAAAAACGGACCCGGGCCGGGCTGCAAAAATCGGCCTGTGCAGTGCTCTAGCACTGACACCATGCTTGTTAATTCAGTTAGTAAGCGAATGTGTCCAAGTATATGCAGCCGATAAAACTACTATCCTTACTCCGCGTAGCTCTCTACTAATTTGCTATCGTAATTGATTCTTCGCCTTTCGGGCGAAACTGCGACTTTTTTTTTATTTCTCTCTTTGCCATCTTTTCAACTCCTATATCTCCCACCCCAGTGCAATGTAGCAAACCGGGAACTCGGCTCTGGTTAACCTCCCTGCCTTTCCTCTCTCTTTCTCTCAATCATTTCTCTCAGGTTTCGGTATCAAATATTGAGGGAACTATGGCAAACTAAAAAAGAACCGACTGCTCCGTTTCAGATGAACACCCGCCGTGGTGGCTCAGCTTAGGCGTTGCGCTGCTAAGCACGAGGTCGCGGGATCGAATCCCGGCCGCGGCGGCCGCATTTGGATGGAGGCGAAATGCAAAAACACCCGTGTGCTTGCGTTGTAGTGCGCGTTAAAGAACGCCAAGTGGACAAAATTAATCCGGAGCCCTCCCCTACGGCGTGCCTCATAATCAGAACTGGTTTTGGTACGTAAAACCCCAGAAAGAAGAATAAGTTTCAAATGACCAAAACAATCAACGTTTATTTCGACAGACATGCCCGCTGCCTGGCGAGTTCCCTGATGTACAGGGTTACCAGTACACAGAAATAAATAGCCTTAAGTTGGCAGTTTATTATAGATATGACCAAGGGTGCTATTTTGGACATTGACAAATTCCGCCATATTGTGAAATTTGCCATCTTGTCAGCTCTGATTGGCTTAGAGGGCTGCTACGGCCTCTCTTCTGATTGGCTGAAGGATTCCAGAGTGCTATAAAGGGACTTGGTGGCTCTTGATAATTGCTTATGAGCTAGGACGTTACTAAAAGCACAGACACGAAACACTAAGAGACGGTTGATGCGCAAACTTACAACTGGTTTATTCTTGTCAGGTCACATGTATATAAGGGCTTCCAATCTGATTACAACAAAGAAACTGAACAAAAATATAAGAGGCACAAAGAGCTTCATGGACCTATCTGTTGACTTTAGACAATCTTATAGGCTCAACAGTTTTCATGCGCAAACTTGATTTCAGCTTGAGTTAGATGGACAAACGGCATACTTATACACTTTTCTTTACCCGCGATTGTAGACAGTGCTTCCTTAATCTCTCTAACGTCTTTATCACCCCAACGTGCAATCAACACAGTTGTAGTTGATTAGACGCTGGACATATTAAGGAAGCACTGTCTATAATGACGGGTAAATATAAGTGTATACGTATACCAATCTCGTCTAAATCATTGACTGCTCAATTTGTCACAAGCAATACACTAGTGGAACTGAAACATTGTTTAGTTTTCGTTTTAACGACCACAAGGCACACGCGATTATAATTCATCAGTTTTCGCCAAAGCATGTTCAAATGCCAGGGCACTTTCTGGAAAAAAAAAAGAATCGGAGCTTCAATACTAGAATCTGGATTTAAAGCTCACCATAACAGGAACGTCCGTGAATCTTTTTTTGGGTACTATAACGTAAAATTATTCCAATGCCTTTCTATTCGATTTCCACCATTAGCCCTCTGCTGAGCGCTGGGGACGCCAAGCTAATTAATTGTGGCATACGATGAAGGCGAGAGCCTTTGTGACGCATTGTGACTGCATTTGCTCCCCCAGCGATCACCCAGTACTCTCTGCTGGAGCAAATGCGCCTGCCGCCATGCGGTCCTAGTATCGCGTTTTAATCTCTGAGCACTACTTAGCACGACGTTGCAGACGTCCTGCTTAAGGCTTTAATTATTTTTTGCTGATACATGCATGAATTTGTTGTGTAATGTTTTGGACGTGTAAACGCAAAGTTTTGGTGGAGCAATCAATAATGCCAGTACATTTCTTCAAAGGTTAATGATACTGACTGTCCGACTGGGACCACAGCCGATCGCGCACATCGCACGAAGACTCATTAACCAAGTCGAAAATGGTTGCTGACGTTCCGCTTCGCGGCGCTGAACTTTCTTATCTGGTTCAATCGTTCCTCCCGCTCCGCACCTCTCTTGGTAGTATAACGTTGTCAAGCTTATTCGGCACGTACACGACGTCCATCTGCCCACTATTCTTCGCTGAGGATCTGTTTTGGCGGCATTTTAGCACCACCTTGCACGTCGCTGCGATCGTCGAGAAGCTACCGCAAGCAAGGGGAAACAGACCAATCGTTGATGCCAGTGCCACAATCCTCACGCTAGCCTGTCCATCGTTACGCCAGCGTGACGTAAGCGTCGCTTGCAGCACTCGGAGACGCCGGCGCAGCCCTCCTCCACTGGTTACCCCCTTTCACTCCGCTGGCTCGACCACTCCAAAACCCTCTCCACCCCTGCAAGCGCTTCTGACCTCTCGTCAGCCAGTTAATTAAGGAAGCCTGCCCCTGTAGGCAATGCTGTTTGCTTTATAACGGAGCAAAAGAAACCTCCTGTACACAAGGACTTTCATTGGGATGTGGCGTAAATCTGATGTCAGAAGATTGGAATAAAATGAAAATGGAATAGCGTTTTGTTCTAGCGCCCCTGATTAATAAATTCAACACTGTTCATTAGGAAATAAATGGAAGCGTGGCAAAAATTACTTTTTTTTTCTGCGCATAAACATTGGCCATGCACCGATCCTTACTTTTATTCATTTTTTGTTATTGCTCTGGTTGCCTTTTAAATATTGTTGTAACATTTCTGTTTGTCTTTCTGAATAGTGACGTTGATCACTGGATTACTTTTAATAAGAGTATTTCGCAGCATCTTCCTGAGCGCATCACACATATGTCCGCTTTGTTTGTCTTGACGCGCAATTTTTATAATCTATTCTACTCCTTTCTTGCTGGGTAATTGTAGGGATGTTGCTTGCAAGCTGAGTACGCCACATATTCCTAGTTTGATTTTTGGCGTGGTGGTTGATGTAAACGCAATCCAGATATGTGCTTTAGCTGTCACTTCTCGGCGGCGGTCATTGCTCTCTATTTCCGAACCACCACGTCTGATTTGATAGTTCCAATGTTGTGGCACATAAAAGTGGCCGATTCCTTGTATTTCAATGCTCTCAGGAAGTACGTGCTTCATAACTTTTTTTATATGCAGGGTGTTTCAGCGAACACTTTCACAATTTATTTAAAGGTTGCCTGTGGCAGATAGCCAATTCTAGTTAATGAGCTGGTCTACTCGAATAGGCGGACATTATTTGCGTAAGAAATTGAAATGTATATTCGCATAATTAACAAAAATTTACTAATTAGGTTTTTAACTAATTACCTGATGCCCCTTATTGCAATTTACAAATTGTAGCCGTGGAGTTCGCAAGGCGGATCCACTTGGAACGAATTCTCAGGATGACACCAGTTTCGACATATTAATTCCCGAACTTTGCGGTGAAATGCATAGGCGTTCCAGTTAATTTTGTGCTTCAATGCATAAAGCGACGTTTTGTTAAGAAACTAACTGGAACGCCAGTTACAGTATCCGCTACAACTTAATTATGTATGGCGCCCCCCCCCCCCCCCCTTGATATTACAATAAATTGTTCTAATACCGCACGAATATGTCTACTTGACCGCTTTTGTAAGTGCTACTATATTCACAAACATACACCTCTAGTAAGTATTATAAGTATTAGGGAACCTGGAGGATTCTGTTCCTTGATATCATTACAGACTCGTAGAACATAAAACAGACAGTATATAGAGTTTTTATAATGTGCAGATGTGACTTAAAGCTCGAGATGAAGCCTCCTTTATTCGTACTAATCCTATATTGCCTAACGAAGGTATTTCAGAATTAATGTTGTTTGCTTTCGTCCATAGTTTTACGCAAGCATACTGGTGGTGAGATGCCTTCATTCAGTGTATTCAAATGTAATTTCCTCAATACACTGAGGGTACACTGAAGCACTTGTTGATCCAACACAGTAGTAATACTAGCATATTATTTCGAAATGAGGGTCGCGGGAGGTAAGAGCCAGGCTGGATAGGATAAGGAAACTCTGCAATGGAAGGCGACTGAAACATGTTCACGACATGACCACGCGGCTGCGCGTTACCTTCCTGTGCGTCCTTGCACGAGTATACACTTAATTATACCATGTTCAGGAGAGTCTTTCAGCCCGAGTAAAATCAGACTGACGAAAGAAGGACAGCGGGATTGCATCTGCTCTAGCCATCCTGCCCTTTTTCTTTTCCTCCGCGGCTGGGTTGGCGAATGCATTTCTGTGTACTGCTGGCGCTTATCTGCTCTGTTGGCCGTTAGGACGTGCGAAACTGGAGGGCCAGGGGCGATCTCGCTATTAGCGCAGCTCCGGGCCCGTGGGTCGCAGCTTTTCCTGTTCCGCCCTCGGAGCCCCCGCGGAGGGATAGCGGCTGCTCCAGTTCCCGACTGCCAGCAGCCGTCTCGTTAACTAGCGCCCGTTCGACGAACGCTGTCCACGATTTGTCCTGGCGTGCCTGCTGGTTGTGTTTCCCTCTTCTTCTGTGTAATGGCAGGGGAAGGAACGGACGTCCCGGCATCCTTTCCCCGGAGAAGAATCGCTTTCAACTGGCACGACGAGGTGAGCAGCCTGCTGTGGTGGGGCACGGGGGGGACCGCAGCAACTGTGCTTGCGGTCGCCCCATTTCTCTCCTGTTTATTTGTTGTTATTTTTCTCTGTCTCCGACTTCCTTCTCTCGCGCGAAAGGCTTCTTTGCCGTACTTTTGTCCCGTTGTCCACTTTTTCGCTTTGTTAGTCGTGAGAGCCGCCCGAAGGAAACTTGACATGGCACACTGACAAGAAATGAGTCTGTGAGATGAGCTTGTTTTGCGTGATAAATATATGTTTCCTTCACTGGTTTCGACCTCCCTTTGTTTGCGTTCTTCCTCTGTCGTTGTCTTCCGGGAAGGGGATGGGTGGGCAGTGATTCAAGAGAGGGAAAATGGCAGAGAGTTGTTTGTGTAGACCTTACATTAAAAAAAGAGAAAAAAAAGACAAACAAAAAACTGTTTGAGCCGTCCAATGTACACGGTGCGCATGCCTTGTAAACATCCGAAAATGAGAACTGTTGCCCAGAGTATAGAGTGGCTCAGGCACTTCCCCAGTGTCTCGGTTACCATGAGGAATTTCTTTCTCACGGCAATGCTGTGCGGCGTATGCGCGTGCTGAAAACTGTCGAATAGTTGTCTTATAGACTGGGCGTGTAACGCAAGAAGATACTGAGGCGCGCTACCAATAGTTTTGCGTTTGGAAGTAACTGGGAGCAGCGCAGTGTTAAGGAAGGCCGAAATCAAACGCAGGGGCGCTGCGCGATACTCCGTTGGGCTGTTGTGGCTGCCTCTGCCTTCGTGTTCCTTTGTGTTTCGTCCGTGGCGGTGTGGCCGATTTCGCCAAGTCTAGTGCGTAACGATTTCGTCGCTGATGTTTCGAAACTGCGTGCCTTAGAATGGGTCGTAAAATGCAGAGAAACGTTGCACCGGTGGCAGTGGACGAGAAAGCAGGTCTTTACGATGTTTTCAAGTAGTCAAGCAGGGACGCCGGCATAACTGCTTCCAGCAGAGCGCACAAACAGCGGCGTTCTGGTTCTTAGCTACTACCAAGTGGTTGGCGAAATCAGCGTGTTATATCTTATGCTCCCGAAGAACAATACTTTTCTTCCTCCTGTTAGGCCAGGCTACAAGAGCGCGTTCCGGTTGGGTTTGACCAACCACTGAGTGGTTGTGACGTCAGACCTCCTTTAAATTGCATTAAACTCAGCAGCACCCGACGCTACTGGTAACGTTATGCGCTTGAACACCACTACAGCATGCCTTGCTGCAGCCCGTTATGCCTGGAATCATGCCTGGTCGCATACGTGATTTACCCGCAGTAGCACAGTCACCTAAGCTTTGCCTCCTGCACAGCGGCAATACAATATGTATCCGTAGCAGACGGTACAGTTTTACAACTCAGCTGTCTTCTCTGTCACTTTAAATCAGGTCTTTTCCCTACCACCTGAGTAGTAAAGTATCAGATATTGTTGAATGCAAAAAAATTATTTATATTAAGATATACGCAGCAGACGAGGGCTACTTGAATAGGCTACTTCAGTGGAGCCTTCGGGGCTCCGCTACGGCCAGCTCGTGGCATTCGAGATTAAATTCAGTGCTTTTTCCGGTAATATAAAACATACAGGTAAAGGCTACGTCAAAGTATTTTTTTAAAGTACTCACACGTGCAAGTATCGGAGTAATGATGTTTTGAATGTGCAACAGGTGGCGTTTGATAACTAATGCTTATAGCGTTGAGGCATTATAAGTAGAAGTGGACGAACATCCATTTTTTCAAGTACGAATGCAATACGAATGGTGAGTATAGAATATCGAATCGAATGTCGAATAGTCAAATGGAGACGCATATATTTACTGCAGGAATATTTATTTCGTACAATTAGGTACCACACTTGTACTGACTACTGCAAAAAAGGCAACTACCACGCGCAAATGATCTATTTTAAACGCAAAATCACTTAATGCCATGAAAAAATATTCTGCATGAATATCCACTCAACAATTTTACAGCCAAGAAAAAGTGGCTGCTGTATGACTAGCTTTCTAAAAAAGCTAAATAACTAGTGCACGAAAAAAAATCCGAATTTGTGGAATATGGAAAAAAAAAAGGGGGGGGGGGGGCTGCTGAAGAGATTTGTGTGCAGTAGACACATGTAAAAGAGCCCGTTGCAAGGAAAACGTTACATGTAGCGTGAGAGATAAAACTTCTGCATGGCTACACGCCCAAAAACACTGACGGGCTACAAGCAACAATCACAGGTTGTAATGTAAGCTTCCGACAAGAAACCGAATACAAAGCTTGCATTGCCCATTTTGTTTCTGCAATACTTCGAAAACTTTTCTCGTTGTCTCTCTTCTGATAATTTAAGGTACGTACGTTGTTTAGCAGACCGAGAACAGTAACCGGACTTTGATATTCGGTTGGTGCGAATTATTTGGTCAGTTTCCATTATTCTAAAAGCCGAATAGCTTCTTTTCGAATACGTATATGAATAGTTAATGTGTAGTAATAGCCTCATATATATACTTTCATGCCCGCCCATCACCGCGAAGAGCGCTGAGCGCCGGCCGTCACGCCTATAGTTGCAGCGCTCCCTGCGAGTTGGCAGAACCTACCCGGAATAGTATACCTATTTGAGGTATACAGGGTGTCGCAACTATCATGCACCTAGATTTAGAAATATGCAAATGTCCCGTAGCTGGACAAAACCAAGGTAATGTTGTTTGCCGTCGCTTGGAGATACTCAGATTATTTTTTGCATTCCGCCTAATTGGATAATTATTCTTAATTAATTACTCAACTTCTGAATTATTATAATTAAATTAAAAGTGTAAATGTGAAAATTGTAGAGCAACATGAAAAACTCTCGATACAGCTTTCCGTTCTTCAATGCGTGCTTTATAACGTTCAGTAAAACACTTCAGCAAAACAATGCTTCCTCAACGTTCAGTAAAACACTTTTATGTAGCATGTATTGAGCAACAGAAAGCTGTATCGGGAGTTTTTCATGTCGCTCTACCATTTTCTCATTGACGCTTTTCATCTAACTATAATATTTGAGTAGATTATTAATCAATTAGGACTAATTATTTAATTAGGCGGAATGAAAAAAATAAACTGAATATCTCCGAGCGATGGCAAACAACATTACCTTGGTTCTGTCCAGCTACGTGAGATGTGCATATTTGTAAAACTTATTGCGTGATAGTTGGGACACCCTGTAGATGACGATTTCGTGGAGCTGCTGAGGGAGATATATAGAGACAACCGAGTACAAATTGTATGCGAAAGCCGAAAATGTAATGAAATGGTGGAAATTCACCAAGGACTGAAGGAAGGATGTCGTCTGTGGCCATTGTTGTTCACACTTTATGTAAGGGCATACAAAGACGACTAGAAAACAGTGAATTAGGGTTTGATTTATCCCACATGCGTAATGGACAAATTAGAGCACTGCACGGGCCGATTTTTTCAGCCCGGGCCCGGCCCGGGCCCGTTTTTACGTTGGGCTGCCCGCCCGAGCCCGATCAAAACTTTTATGGCGAGACCCGGACCCGGCCCGGGCCCGGAAATAATCTACGTTACCCGCCCGGCCCCGCCCGCCACCCCTTTACCTTAGGCCCGAGCCCGGCCCGAGCCCGACTCGAAACCGGCCCGAGCCCGGCCCGAGCCCGACTCGAAACCGGCCCGAACCCGGCCCGAACCCGGCCCGAGACCGAAAAATAATGTTTTTCAGAGTTGAGATGCCCGAGAATAACTCGCTGCACGTTACATGTACACCACCAGAAAGCCCGAGCCCGGCCCGGGCCCGCGTCAAAAAACCTGAGCCCGGCCCGGGCCCGGGTCAAAAAGCACAAGCCGTGCCCGAGCCCGGCCCGAGCCCGTGAAAAAACTGTTCTACCCGGCCCGGCCCGGCCCACGGGCCGGGCCGGGCCCGGGCTTTCGGGTAAGCCCGAGCCCGTGCAGTGCTCTAGGACAAATGATGCAATAGACGGTCCCCGGACTGATGTATGCGGACGACATAATGCTACTAGCGGACAATGCAAGAGATTTAGAGACACTTACAAATATGTGTGACAGCGCAGCGGCTAATCGAGGTCTGAAGTTTAGCACAAAGAAATCGGGAATAATGACCTTTAATGAAGAGACGAGTGATATCGTGGTGTCAATTCAACAACAAGTCATTCCCATAGTCAAGCAATATAAATACCTCGGCGTATACATAAACGAAGTAAATACTTACTCAAGCACCCCCCAAGATAATTTGAAAATAAAGGGGAAGCGGAATGCAGCAATAATAAAACATAGAGCACTTTGGGGGCCACAATAAATATGAGAGGGTGCGTGGAATCTGGAAAGGAGTAATGGTGCCAGTGATAACGTTCGCAAATGCCGTTCTGTGCTGAAAATCGAATATCTTGTCAGGGCTGGAAGTTATCGGTAGGCCGGTTGGCTTTCGGAGCCCACGGTAAACCCAGAAATGAGGCAGTGCAGGGTGAAATGGGTTGGGCCTCTTTTGAAGTCAGAGAAGCGCAGAGCAAGATTAGTTTTGAAGAAAGACTCGGGAACATGCATCAAAATAAATGGGCGGTTAAAGTGCACAAGTATCGGTACCTGAAAAGCGTGGACACAGAATGGAGGAAGAGGTCAGGAAAGTTGGCACCGAAGTTCAGGGTAATTCAAAGTGTAAATAGGCAACCAGGAGTCAGCAGAAAGAAAGTGAGGAGAAACAGAGGCAGTGAATTGAATGCAAAAAAAAAAAATGGAAACAAAAAATACCGTGGAGGTTTACAAGAATGAGAGGAAAGAAATTGGAACGGAAAACTTGTACGATAACACGAAGCGAGAGATAGAGAGATAAAACTTTACTGTGTCCATGATGGGGTCCGGGAGTTGCGGGGGTTGAAAGACTAACCCCCAGCTCCCCCGCTGCCTCAGACGGCGGCCAGTCCTTGCGTTCTGGCGGCATCTTCGGCCGTCCGGACGGCCCAGAGCTGCTCTTCTGGGTCCCAGCTGAGCAGCAAAGTCTCCCACTGCTCACCCGTAGTTATGATACGTGTGGTGCTAGTGCGGTGGGGTGTTGGTGGGTGAGGCTTTCGGGCATGCCCAGATATGATCGAGGTCAGCGCGGGCCTCCCACGGTTTGCTGAGTGGGGAGTATGCATCGGGGTAATTGCGGTGTTATAGCACAGGGTTTGGGAAAATTCGCGTCTGAAGTAGTCGCCAAGTATAGTCAGATTTATTCAATGTTTAGTGTGCTGGGGGTAGCGTAACCGCTCTCTGTGGTAGTGGAGGAGGATTTCTGTGAATGTGACCATTCGGTCCCACGCCTGATCGCGATGCAGAACAGAGGGCTCATCAGGATCGGAAGCTGCAAGAGAAGCATGATGCGCCTGGTGTGCGAGAGCTCAGGAGGCATCGTGGGCGGCTTTGTTTCCAGCCAGACCCGAGTGACCAGGGGCCCAGATGATCTGGATGCGGCGTTGCCTTGAGGGGGGAGTGCCGGAGCTATCTTCACGAAGGGAAGTGCCTTGCTATTTTAGGCTCGAGCTGGTTACCTAAGGACAAATCAGACCGGAGCAAATATTCGCAACTAGATGAGGCATGTGTATGGCGCAGCAGTGCAAAATCCGGGGACCACTCTGCACATCCTAATGGAATGCGAAGGGATTCACCCAGCGAGACCCGTAGGTAACGTACACCATCCAGAGTCGCTTGGATTTAAAGTTGACGGAAGCATCAGCGGGTCAGCACTCGAGATAAGCAAGAGCCGTTTAGAATATTGGTGGAAAGAAAGCAAGTAAGAGATTGATACGACCGGATCCGTTAGAGGCATAGGTACAAGGTAGATAGAGGAAGTTTTTGAGGAAGAAAAAAAAGATTGAAGAGATTTAGAATGAAATGCATGTATAGCATACCTGAGTAACTCAAGCAGGCTAGGTGACTTTTTCACCGCCCCGTTTCAAAGGGGATGCCAATAAATCATCATCATCAATGGGCTACAATAAATATGAGGCGGCGCGAGAAATTTGGAAAGGAATAATGTTACCAGCGCTAACGTGCACAAACGCCATTCTGTGCTTAAAAACAGACATCATGTCGGGGTTGGAACTTAAGCAGAGGTAGGTAGGCCGGTTGGCCTTGGGGGCCCACGGTAAAACCAAAAATGAGGCATTTCAAGGAGACAAGGGTGGGGCTTTCTTTGAAGTCAGACAAGTGCAGAGCAAAATTAGCGTTGAAGAAGCACTCGGGAACATGGATGAACGTAAATGGGTAGCTAAAGTGCACAAGTATCTGTACCTGAAAAGTGTGGACACAGAATGGAGGAACATGTAAGAAAGTTGGCAACCAAGAACCGGGTAATTGAAACTGTAAATAGACAACTAGGAGTCACTAAAAGGAAAGTGAGAGAAACAGAGACAGTGAATTGGATGCAAAGAATGCAAACAGAAAAGACCATCGTGATTTATAAGAATGAGAAGAAAGAAATTAGAAGGGATAATCTGCACGATAACACGAATGGAAATGCCTTGCTATTTGAGGCTTGAGCTGGTTACGTAAGGACAAACTCATACCGGAGCAAACATTCGCAACAAGATTAGGCATGTGTGAGCTGCAGCAAAAATCCGGAGACCGCTCTGCACATCCTAATGGAATGCGATGGGACTAAACCAGCGAGCCCCGTAGGAAACGCCATCCTTCCAGAAGCGCTGGGATTTAAAATGGATGAAAGCGTTAACCCGTCAGCAGTCGAGATAAGTAGGAGACGCTTAGAGTATTGGCGGGAAAAAAAAAGCAGGGAAGAAATTGATAGGCCCAGATCCGCTGCCGGCATAGGTAACTATAGAAGGTAGATATATAGGTATTAAGTAAGAGAGAAAATATAAAGGAGACATAGACAAAATGCTAGACTGATAAATATCTATAGATTACTTCATCAGCTCAAGCAGGCTACGTGACTATTGGTCGCTGCCCCGCATCGAAAGAGATGCCGATAAATCATCATCATCATCATAGTCAGAGTTAGGCACGCTAAAGCAGACGATGCTATAGCGTGGCGCCCGCTAGAGCAGGCCTTAATTTTTAAATTTCTTTTTTGCGTTACTTCTGTCATTTTACTGAATCTAATCTCCAGTAACACGAACACTGGCACGAACAGTCTGCCTCAAATTGGGTTTGCGGCTAAAACAAAAGTAAAAAAAGAAGAAGAAAGAAAACGTGTGCGAGAACCGAACGAGAGGCTTCCTTGCACTTTGCAGTGTGAAGTTTAAAGCAACGCATTATGTAGCCTTCGAAGCTATACGAAGTTCAAAAAATACCACACAAACACAGATATTGCCATCATTAGCAGCTACAGCTTGTAGACCATCCATGACAGCGACGTCGGTGCAAACATTTTGGTGATGTCGTTTTTGTTCGTTACCTTCAGAGAAAATTTAGTTAGCAAAGGGCGGGAGAACTTAGGACCATGTCGAACAATTTCTCTTGATGATTGGGACCTGGATACTTCAAGGTTTCATGTTGTCGAAGGCCTTGAGTACCCTTTTTGGCTAGGTCACGCACAAAATTTGCTGTCTCGCGATGATAACATGACATTGATCGAACGCCAAGAATAACTAGCTACCTGAACTTATAGGATGCGGCGTACAGTCGACAATGTTTCCACTACATGTTGAACCCCAGCCACATTTATCTTGTGACTGTCGGTGACCATACGCAGAACACGCACGCCGACAGATTTATTTTCTTTTAGCACGCAGTGCATGTCGGTATGAAGCTCCCGACTAATACAGTGCTTTGTAAAAAAAGGAACTTACTGAAATTCTAAAGCGAACTAATAGTCTGTTTAGTATAAAGCACAACAAATTTGCTAGTACAGGCTCATCTGTACTTTTTCTGGGAAAGATATGCCTGAGGTCAACTTCACTAGATGAAAGCGCCTTTTTGCTTTACGTACGACAGCCATTGCTTTATACTCAACTTATCCTTTATCCTCAGCCGCTGCTTCATCCCGGAAAACAAATTTTGTCACATTTTAGTGAACTTCCAGACGTGCACGCGCTACCTTTGTGTCTTTTCCGCAGGTCGGGCGCGGCTCCAAGACGCTTTGATAACGCCTCTAGAGAGGGCGCTGTCAGCGCAGAATGTGTGAAATGCGAGAAGGCCAGGCGAGGAGGTTGGCGCAGCTGGGGCAATTGCGCGGGCACAGAATGTATATAGGAGCCTATGGTGTAGTATTCGATTCGTATTCGAAACTTCGAATATTCCCCCACCCCTATAGTTATAAGCTTTAGTCGTTGCGTCCCTTTCAAGGGCAACAACCCTGCCTCAAAATGTTGAAGCTCGAAGTTTTCAGCTTGAAAATGTTATCTTAATAGCGAAAACCCTCAAAATTTAGCTAGTGTTTAACATGTTGTCAAGCGCTGATTCACGCAAATAGGAGCACAATTCATTCTGTGTGAGGTGGAGGTTTCAAGCCTGTGTGGTCTAAAACACTCCATTAAATTTTACAGTGCCAATGCGGAGGTATTCAGTTCTAGCTCTTCCGTTTGAGAAATACAAAGCAGTTCAAGCGGCGATTAGTAGTGTATACTAGCACTGCTATATCTGGCTGAGCTTCTGTATTGGAAATTGCACTGTTGCGCCTATACGTTGGGTGACGTTGTCTAAAGTAGTAGCATAGCCGCAAAATGTTGGCGTTCTGATGAAGTTGCTGATGTTTACCTCTCAAGTTCGTTGTTTAGAAATGCCCGTCAATCTTTTTGGTTTTCTTTTAGAGCGCAGCTCTTAGGCGCCCGTTCCTGCGGCGAGCGTCGGCGTTGGTGTCGGGGCGTAACCGAGTGAAGAGCACAATGAAAGACGAAAAAGCGAACGTGGAGTGCAGCGGGGGGTGAAAGACGTGAGGACGAAAGTGGAAGGGGAGCGTGCAGCGCAACCATGAAGCGGAAAATGCGGGAGGAGGGTATGATGAAAGTGTGAGAAGAAAAGCGTAGTGTGGTGACGATGGCTACGAGATGGCGCCAGAGTAGCGCGCGTCGTCGTGGAGGTCGATCGGCGGCGGCTGCTGTGAATCGCGCCCACGCGTCACCCATGCGCTGGCTCTCGCCATCTCCAGATAAGCCAGGCAGTCGCGCCCCACTTCGCTCTGTTTGCAACGTGCTGCACGAGACATAGAATACATCGCGAAATGAAAACGTATAGAGCTGCGCTCAAATTTCGCGTTAGGGAGTATTGTAAACGTCGGTGAATTTCTTTATAGATTTTTTATTTGCGCTATAACTAAATGGTATGGTATGGTAAAGCTTTATTGAGATAGGGATGGCTTATCGGCCTATTAAAGGTAAAGGAGTTATGGAGTTGGGAGATGTGGATAGGGCTAGCCACCGAGAAATGCTTCCCCGCATGGTGTAACCATGCGGAGAATTCCCGATTCAGCGGCAAAGGCGAACAGTGCTCGTAGGACACTGTCGGCGTCCGCGAAGGGACTTATCCACTCCTCGAAGCTGGCCACTTGCCCCCGGTGCTTTCGTCGGAGGGCCGGCATACTTTGGGCACTCCCAGCAAGTGCCTGATGGTTGGCCCAGCTTCTGTTTTACACGCTGGGCAACTTGTCTGTATAGGTAGTAGTTCCTCCGTAGTGTTGCCCGGAAGGCGTCTTCTTTCCTTGTGTGCACGCCAGCGTACAAGTACATCCGGCGTCAGTGCAGTACCGGTGCGGCCCTTGTGCACGAGTACTTGACACGCACGCGACAAGCCTGCAGGCAGTGGATCTTCCTTCGGCGTATGTTGTTGTAGGCGTTCACGGAGCTCTTGTCGCCTCTGTCGTTTTTCTAGGAAGGATGTATCTTCATTTACGTCATTTCGCAGGGGCAAAAAAATTGCTACGTCGCTGTGGCGGTTTAAGGTTAGTATCGCGCTCGCAGCGGCTTCAGCCGCTCCGTTCCCTGGTACTCCGCAGTGGCCGGGAACCCACAATACCCGAGTTTCGACTACTATTACCGTGCGCAGCCTCCTGCTTGCCTCTGCTATCTTCCTACCGATAGGGTCAGTGTGGGGGGCTCGTAATGCGCGCACTGCCGCCTGACTGTCAGTATATATTGTAATTTGTGACGTAGTTGGAGGTTATTCGAGGGCGTCGTGCAGTGCGTCACAGACAGCCAGCAGTTCGACCGTCAGTACGTCTGCTAGTTCTTGTATACCAAACACGTACTCTCGGGTGCACGTGATTCCAGTGTCGAGGTGGTGTATTCCAACTGCGGCTCGCGTACTGTCGGGCGTCGTGCAGAAGGCAGCGTCCACGTAAGAGGGAGTGGCACAGGAGCTGTCTAGGTTCTCCATGGGCTGATTTCCATAGCACTTTCTGCGCTCTGGGTGGCAGCGCGGGTCCATGCGCCCTGGCAAAGGTCGTGAGCCAACCAGTTGCGTATGTGTCTCCCACGGTGGTGTCAGTGGTGCGGGCTCCAACTCCAAGTCCGTGGTTTCGCCAAGAGCTAGGAGGAGAGCGCGGCCCTGATGAGTTGAGTGGCGTCGGAGCTGGTCTACATCGCGTCTATGTTCGATAATGGGTTCAAGTGGTGGCAGTTGCGCATGGCGCCGCAGATCGTCCAGCCGCGCGTGGCGCGGCAGCCCGATGTCAACGCGGAGTGCTTTGTTATACAGCACCTCCAGCTGTTGCACGTATTGTTTCGTCAGTCTGTACGCAATCGCGCCGTATGTTGCACCGGACACCAGCGTAGCCAGGACAAGCTGGCGGGCTGTCTTGGTTCCGGCCCCTCCGAGGCACCACGATATTCGCCGTATCAAATGAAGGATCCGGCGCCAAGTTCGACGTAACTGTCGGATCCATATAAATGTGTCAATTTGCGCACAAGTCGCAAGACGACGGCGAAAGCGACACCTTTTAAACGTTGGCTGTATTATCTTCCTTATAGCCTATTTCCTTTTGTTTTTCATTCCGAATAGGTTCTTCTTCTTTCTGGGGTTTTAGGTGCCAAAACCAGTCCTGATTATGAGGCACGCCGTAGTGGAGGGCTCCGGATTAATTTTGACCACCTGGGGTTCTTTAACGTGCACTACAACGCAAGCACACGGGCGTTTTTGCATTTCGCCTCCATCGAAATGCGCCCGCCACGGCCGCTATTCGATCCCGCGACCTCGTGCTCAGCAGCGCAACGCCTAAGCTAACTGAACCACCGCGGCGGGTGATTCCGAATATGCCATCGAAACATCTTCTCAGGTTGCACTCCGTGTATTTCGTGTATTTCGCGCCCTTATATTGCTAGATTGTGTATTTTCTGCGCAAATTCAACATTTGAACCACCCAAGCTCTATCTTTCTTTTTCTTACTTTTTTTTTTCACCTCAGCACTTCAACACGAGAATTCATTGCGCATATCTGAGGTAAACTACAACAGGGCAAAAGTGAAACTTTGATGAATGAAATATAGAGAAAAGAAAAGCAATTTCAGTACTTTGTGGTGATGCAGTGTGCTTACTGTGACCTCTGAAAATGTAGCTATTTCCGGTGAACGCTAGTCGCAGATGCGATGACAAAAGGCTTCTCGCTTTGTATTCTTACTGTCTTGATGAGGCTTGTCATTTTGCCTCTATTGAAAAGAAAACGGCAACATACTTAAACAACAACGGCTATCTGCTTTTATTTTCGTGTTAGATTTCCTTTACTGACTGCTGCTGCTGCTTCTTTTATTTCGACCCGCACTTTGCAGTTGCACTCCATTGTCTTCTATGCCGCCAAACTGATGTCTCAAGCATTCAGAAGCAAGCTCTTCGAAAAGGCCCTCGCTTTTAGGTTCTAAACGAGACTCTGTGCGCGCCTAGAAAGCAGTGTGTTGTCTTCTCAACCAGAAGACAGATGGCGGCGAGGACAGCTTTCCGGGAAGACCAAGAAGATGCAACAAAAGGGCGCACCCATTGAAAATGGCTAGGCAGGAAGCTGCTATAGAAAGAGAGCCATAATATTGGGAGACAAAAGGGAAAAAAGGAGGGAGGGGGGGGGGAGAAATCGGGAAGGGGCTGAAGCGGACACTAGCGAGGACGTTTTTGTTCCTTATGGTAAAATGAATTGTCTTCCAGGGATGCCTCCAACACCTTGAATAGCCGTGAAAGAGACCGGGTCTCTCAATCGTATTAAGGTTTAGCTGAGAGGAGACAAAGGCAGCAATAGTTAACTGAGGAATGCAGCGCACATGAGCCTCCTATCGGGCGGCTGCATCTAAATGCGTCTTGATGGCGTAAGTTTTGTTGTTGAATTGCTTACTTACGTATTTATTTCTCAATCCCTTTTTTCAGACTATGTCACCCCGACGATGAGATTTCTTCTATGTGTGTGTATGCGCGCGCGCGCATGTGCTGCCGAATCTGTGATCACCATAAGAACAATGGTGGCTGCGAATCTCTGGCAGCTCGGCATCGTCAGTGATGCATTAAATCGCTCCTTTCGCTTATGGGGTATTACTGTAAGCTTCTACGATATCTTTCTCTTCCTCCCTGTTTGGCACTTTTTGAACACTTATCTCTCACAAGACACAAAAGCGGACTCAACGGCTTAAATACAGCAGTGAATGCATGTCTTTTGTCTGGATTTCTTGAAAGCGCCTTCCCTTAATCATTTAGCCATATTATTTTTGTTCCGATTTTAGCACTTAACGAGTTCTATGTGAATGAGTTGCTTGTTCTTCTCCCTTCGGGAGCTACTACTTCGTACTTTCTCTTTTGGCCGACGTCTCAGAACTGCTTGTTTACTATTTCGGTGTCGCCAAAGTTCCAGAATGACGTGGCGAAACGCACTCTTTTTAATTAAAACACTTTCTTAGCTTTATCTGCGTGGCCATAGATATTCGTTAGGAATTTTCATGCATTCAGTGCATGTACTGAAGATTCAGCGCTGGTTTTGATACGTCGGTATTTAGAGTAAGACAAATTAATTTAGGTGTTTAGTACGCCAAAGTAAAATGTTTTGATACATAAAAGCTTGTAAATACCATGGGTATTTATTTCGAGGGTGCATTATAAAATCACTTCATATGTCGCTTCCATAATTAAAAATAGCAAAAATTGCACCGCCGCGAACGAGAGCGGTAAAGCTTGTTTGCAACGAACGAAGACTGCATACCAGTAACTAAGAGGCGAAAGGTTCCCGAATCCAGTGATATGCAGAATCATCTTTATTTATGAAGATGAAAAGTGATCACGGATAGCCGATGGTACATCACTGAAATCCCTGCACACCTGGGAAACATAGAGAAGGCGCCCCTGAATCTCAACGAGATGGCCCATAAGAGCGCGCGAGAACTAACCATCCGCAGCGCCGCCCTCACGGGTCCGGACCATTTCCAAGAGAACAGGGACGCCCCACTGACATATAACGAGATCACTTAACGCTTCTACCTCAGCCGAAGGGAATTTGCTACACCACATCCCACACTCAAGAGACCACAAGCACTCACTTTGAGACTACTTCAAACCAATACATACCCCACACCCAAACGCCTACACTATTACATGGCGGAACGATTCCCCTGTACACAGTGCGCGAACTGTAATGAAACACTTGACCTCAAACATATGCTCTGGCCATGCGATCGAACTACCAATGCCGATTACACTCAGGACCTATCCAGGTTCGAGGCTGCCATTCGCAGTCCGGATCTGGTTGAACAACTTTGGGCAGTCCAGCAAGCCCACGACGCGGCCTCGAAGCCCAGTCTTCCGGTCCCGACGTGGGATTAGCCCTTCTATGGGTCACCCCATAGCCTTGCAGGACCAAATAAAGTTCTCACTCCATCCATCTTTGCGGTCAACGTATACGAATGTCGTTTCTCTATGAAGGCGGGCAAACACGTAGTCAGGTCATATTAACGCGACAGCGTTAAGGGCCCCATGTCGCAGAAAATCCGGCGTCGGCGTTGGCGTGGATGTCGGCGTCCGTGGCGGAGAAAATCATCCCGAACCACCCCGACCGCGCAGGCCCTCCGCGTAGCGCAAGGTGTTAGTGCAGGAGAAAATAATCACGAACCACTCTGACCGCACAGGCCCTCCCCTCCACGTGGCGCAACGTGTGGAACAAAAATAAAATTTCTCACAGTGAAATCCGTTAGAAAAATGGTAAAGTACGACTTAACCACAACCTACAGACATGGTGGCGTCATACTGTTATTTTAATGTACGAGAAAACATAATTCTGTTGCGAGGAAACTCAAACACAAACCCCCTTTCCTGCATTTCTACAATAACAACAGCGGCGCGCTAGTGTAGGCTACTTGCGAAAATCTAAAGGTACGTCCACACTCGCGACAAAAACGCGTGCGACACGCCGCACGCGGCAAGCGCCCGCGCCGCAGACTCGCGCGGGCAAGTCCACACTCGCGTTTTGCGGCACGCCGCAACGGCGCGTGGAGTGCCGCGTTGTCTCGTTCCATTCGATACTTCTCGTGACAACGCGCTCTCCGTTATGCCGATTTCGTGTTCCATTGGAAGTGTCTGTGTTTATTTGCGCCACTGCCGGCCACGCTCAGCCATGTCGGATACGGACGAGGAGGTACTGGTGACTGTGAACACTATAATACTTATTTGTTCTTTATACTTGTGCGACGTCGACGTGCCAGAAAGCGGACGAGAAAGTTTTGGGTGCGTCCTATATGGCGGTACAGGGACACTGAGAGCCCGGCGCACACTCTGCTTTCCCGCATGTGCCAGCGGTTGGCGCGCAGCTCCTTGCCCTTAAAATCGACGTTCGATTTGTCATAGAGGCACGCATATCCGCGAACGGTTTCCAAAAACGCCTCCATTGCGAGGCGAATTCTTCGTCGACGTCTCGGTGGCGGTGTGGGAAGGCTTAACAAAAACAGCCCCCTTGACTGGAAATGGCCTCTGAGATTTTACGGCGTGCGTGTCACTGTTCAATCTATGAGCCCATAGATTATGACTCTTTGCTTATGCGACAGGTGGCGCCACAAAAGCGCGGCTCGCTTCTTATTGGTGCTCGTTTTGCGGCTGCCGCGAAAAAATTGGTCTCGCCCCCATTCGCGCGTTTGCTGCGCGTTGCTGCCCTTGTCGTGAATCTTGCCGCGCGCGACAGCACCGCTCGCCGCGCGCGGCGTGTCGCGCGCATTTTTGTCGCTAGTGTGGACGTACCTTTATCCAGATGGCACTCGCATCCTCGGCAGGTCGAATTGGGACTTGGCCTGTCTAATGCGTTTTGGACAGGCGCGCGCGTCGGGGCAATAGCAAACAATCAATAAAATAATTTAAAAAAGATCCTAGGGCCTTCACATTTTACTATAAGACGACTTATATTTCCCCTGGAAAACGTCTTGCCCAGCAATTCATTTGTGTTTAAAAGTGAAGCCGATTTTAAGGGGATCGATGTAAGCTTGGTCTTTGTAAGCTGGCTTTCCCACGTTCTGTATTGCAGTGAAGCCTACTCATAGAAAAAATGCGATCTGAACGGGGCCCGATAACGCTATCGCGTTCCACTCTTAAAGGTGAAGCTTAAGCGTCCTCCATTTTTTTTTTTTCAGATTTTGCAGGCTTTATACACAGCCCATGAAGACATATCCAGATTACGTGGTGGAAATAGCATTGAATGTTAAAGGCTCTCCACAAATTTGAAAATTGTGCCCTTATATGACTACATAATTTTGTTGTGATTGCCACCTAATTTACTTAGTGCCCGCATTACAATGTTTTCTGGGATGCTGAAGACGACTGCCGACAGTTGGCAACAATCGTTAACACTAGTGTCATTGTTCTGTATGTCGTACCCCTCTTTTCTCCAATGCCTGCTTCAGGTTACGTGGCAAACACGCATCGAAGCAGAGCCCACCGAGTTTGTGCAGAGACACTGGTTTCCTGGCTTGTTTGGAATTTTTGCTCTAGAAAATCGAAGTGGAGGGATCTTATACCTCGTGCGAGCATTTTTCTCGACGTGCTCGAAATAAGGACTTAAAGTATAGCAGTTGCGGATATCATGTTCAGTTCTTCTGTTGCTTCAACAAAATTTACGTGCCTCCCTTAGCATACTGTTTTCGGGTATCCATGAAAAGTATTCGAAAGTGCGTTTTTTTATCTTCTTGAAATGGAACCGCCGAAAAGTACTGGCGCTCATATTGCGCCACGTGTTGTGTAGTACGGCGGACGAGCGCAAGCATCTGGTCCTATGTGCAGGCAAACAGTGGTTCTTCCTGTGCTGCCGTATGGTTTGTTGGCTAGGAAATTGAGTTTTTTGAGAACGCGCTGTGAGAAGTGTCCGCAAATGTCCACAAAGAAGACCGATATATGTTTCTGAACGCGCCTGCATGTTTACCTCGGACACAAACGGCGACGAGCAAAGCAAGCAGAGGCTTCGCCACACATTATTACAATATCTGTGTTGGTTTCGTATTCGCGACACGACATATAATGCAAGTATCTTCCTTACTTTGATGTGGGCATTGAAATGCGTTTACATTGCATTTGTGGGCGGCAACATAAGCTGCAGCGCGCTGTTGAATGAAGGCAAACACTATATGCAGAAATATGCAGGTACTTGCGAGTCGCTCGCCTCTCGACAGCGTTATCGATTCCACATCGAAGAACTTGTACACGAGGAAAGGTCGGTTTTCCTTCTTAGGGTGTCATTGCGATGTTCAAAAATTATACATTTCCGAACTGGTTTGATTTGAAACTCTACATTTTACCAAGAGGACGTTGTCAGCAAAAAATAATTTAAGCATATATATTACAGAGAGTTCGTTTCTACTAGGTAGAATAGGGGGGTGGGTTTCGACTGCCATGTACGTCACCATAAGAGACCGTAGTCACTAAGCGTCACTCTTCACACTCAAATTCTTATTCGAGAAGTTCCTGCGCTGAAGTAAGAGCGCAACCGCAGAGACGTTGCGTATAGCGTACGCGTCGCGTGAGGGCCACGGTGAAACAAAAGCCCTGAACACACCATCGCGTTGCCTACTAAAATTACTAGAGGGCAATCTGGCACTCGACACTTTCCATCACCATGAGACTGACGGATAGTTCACAAATTTTTCTACGATTTCTAGCCTCTTTATTGAGACAGAAGTGCTGCAGCTTGTTCTATTGTTCTTTGTCGACCTGCTCTGTCGTACGCTAGTTGAACAACGTTGACAACTGTTCCATCCTGTTATGAAATTTTAACTCGAAATAAGATTCGACGAATAAGTCTCGACATTTCTGAGTATGCGTGTCGCTTGATCTGGATGGCTTTTGTGCAATGATGCTCACCGTGTGTCGTGCATGGAATCTAGGTATTTTAAAGAATTGTTCATTATTTGCAGATGTGGCCGAGTATCAATGTTTTCGAATGCGGATCGAATACGAATAGCAAATATCAAATATCTAATCGAATATCCAATAGTCATACGCAGATGCATATGCGTATATTCAGAAGGAATATTAATTTCTGTTGATTGGTATCATGCCTGCATGCACTGACTAGTCCAAAAAAGACAGCTAACTATCAGTGACAAATATTAAGTTTTAAGCAGAAGATCACTAATTGCAATTAAAAAAACGGGACGAATAGCCTCTCAAAGTCTGGTCTTTGTGGGCGCTGTCACAGGACCTGCGAAGGCGCCACACAGCCATACACAGTGTTAACGTCGCAGTCCCACTAATAATATGTTCAACGTCACACAATGTACAGTCGCGACTTGTCACATAGTCCGGTGTGTCATAAATAACGCAGAAGCACCTTTGCAGATGTTCGCGCTGATGTTCGTGTAGGCCAGTGTCCAAGAATTTTACTTTCCGTGAGTGGGCGCTTGTCTAGCTGGTCTAGCGTGACCGACAGCGGTGACGCGCGGATGACTGCGCGTTGAAACAAGAGACACTCGCAAAAAAGGTGCGCGCGCGATTGTTTCGCTGCACCCGCAGAAGTCAGAAAGTGGGCTCTTGGCCATTGCAGTTCTAACAAACTTTCCATGAATGAATGGCTGATGTATGGAATGGAGCTTTAACAAACTTTAGGTGCATGGTTGCCAAAAAATGAGCAGAAGTAAAAAAAAAACTTTTCAAGGACTTGTGTGGCGTAAACACGTACAACAAGGCCCGTTGCAAGGAAAACAACACTGGTCGAAGCGTATAAGATAAAAATGTTACATGACTAGACTGCCAAAGACACTGCATCACAGACTACAAGGAATATTTACAGGTCATCATGTAGGTTTCCGCCGCGAAAGCAAAAAATGAAACTTCCGTTATCCATTTTGTTTCGCCATTCCTTCAAAAACGTTTGTCGTTGTTTCACTTCTAATAATTTGCGATACATTGTCTAGCAGAGGGAGAACAGTAACGGGACTTCACCAGCGGGTGGTTGAGAAATATTGGTTTAGTTTCAAATATTCGAAAATACTGAATAGTTCCTTTTTCAATACGAATATGAATATTTAGTGTGTAATATTCAATTCGTATTCAGAACTTGTAATATTTGCCCACCCTTAATTATTTGTAATGTTCTCACAACTAAAGGATGTCAGAAATTAGAGGTTAAATGAGACTAATCAATACTAGGTTCAAACTAAATCAATCAAACAAAAACGCTTTTCCAGGTCAAAGAGACGACATTTAGGCAAATCCATGTACATCCAGACATCAATCCAATGCCTCATGAAGCGTTGCACCAGCGGCACTCGCAGACACCATAGTGAAATCTTTCCCTCTGCTATTTTTAGTATGGAACTATATAGATGAAACCGTAAGAGGAAAAACAACGCACTTATGTGACATCATTATTGTGCAGCAAGCTCCTGTAGCCGAAGCTGTATCTTCTCATTGCCAAATGACTGCTCTACGCACTTTGGTGGCTTCATTTTCCGGGCGTCTGACACAGAATCGAGAAGTGCGACGACGCTTCCCCGTTAGCCAGGCCGTGACAGCAATCACAGCGCACACGATAGTAAAGAAGTGCTCGTTGGTTTGAAACGATACGATTGCATAAAAAAAGTGAAAAGAAAGGGATTACAACAGGCAGTCGTTTCAATAGCTGCCTCACAGAAGAGGATCGCTACAGCAAAATGGTGTCATAACAAAGAAGGTGCGCCAGAATAGGAAGAACGCTAATAAGACATCCATCCGCCTCAAGTGTCATTTGCATGGAGTTTCCCTGCGTGCTTTTCTATCTAAATCTGGCGGCGCCTACAGAGGAGGTAGCACTTTTATTTGAGTCGAGAAAGCCCATCATTATGCTAACAACACTTTACCGGCAGACAAGACAGACGGTTGCACATCAACAATATTCCTGAAGGATATTCCTAGTGTTAGTAATTGTCATTTACCATTGGCTCAAAAATGTCATGGGATGCGGTATTATAAAAAAAAATTAATGATTAGGCGCTGCCCGGGCGCACAAACTGTAATTCTGACATGATGTTTTTAGTTTCGCGACAAAGGCATTCCACTGCAAATTCCAAACTCCGTGTGCAGTAATGCGTGAATTCAGCTTTATCGCACAACCAACATCGTGAAAACCCCGTGACACCGATAGTGCGCTTCATCATCATAATATACCAATAATTAAAAGAAACCTAATTTGATGTGCTCTGCGCCCATCGTGTTCTCAACTGCACGCATTATTTCATACTGCATGCAGCGAAACAAGTAGCTGGGCGAGTTCGGTTTACGTCATAATGAATGCCACACGGTTTCTTGGTGATATTCGGCCTCTTATATTATGCGCACAACAATGCTTGACGAAACAAAGTCAAACAACATACTTACAACAAAAATATGCCCCACCGCGAGACAAGCTGAATTTTGGCCTGTCGGAGTCTATAATCATCCTCTTAAAGGCCGTGACTTAACCGATGAGCTCCATGCGCCTATACAAAGAGCGTTGGATTCCCAGACGTGTCAAACTAGGCCATTGCGCGTGTGCTTCTGCCGAGCCGAAGTACGTCTCTTAATCACTATTAAAAAAAGCTATGGAAACGCATAATTTAATTAAGGAATTCCCCAAAAAGCACACTAATCGTCCCTGTAGTTTTAATGCTTGCCTTGCAACTTTAAGTTCTTTTTTTTTTCTGGGACTGAACACAAAGCTAAAACAGACAGTTAGGGACGAGTAAGACTACTTATCAAATTTAAAAGAATTCTTCTCGTGTTATCACAAGAATTGTTTTACGGTTATTCAAAGAAGACTGCTTTTGACATAACACTATGAATGGCACTATAATTTACAATAATACCATCTAGACATACATTCCTGCGATTGTATAAAATTGCTGCTGTTTCGCACCATTACCCTTCGGCTATGAAAGGCAAAGGACACGTGTCTTCAAATATTTCTTAGTCTGCTATCATCACCCATACCTTAAAAACACTTAATGATAGGCATAACGTGTGTGTAAAGTTTCATAAGCTTCTGTTATTCTCTGCAACCTGTAGTCACGCTGCAATCGCACGTAAGTAACTGATGTCAGTGGCAATTGGTTCCAGTGTGCATTTTGGCCTCACCTTCGTGACTTACGCGAACGAACCTTGGACTGCTTTCAAAGCCAGGTAGGCAACCAGAAATTAATCGCTTTTCACAGCAGTCGCTTCGGGACACGGGACTTGACGCGCGGAAAGCGCTAGAAATGAGATGCCAGCTATCTTAGCTCATTAAAATTTCGCAAAAGAAAAACGGAAACTTCTTACGCTACACTCCCTTTGGGACTGCTGTGAAGGGCATCGATTCGGATGGCACTCGAATGATCGTATGCTTTTCGGGAAAGCAAAGGGAAAACGAGCAGCTTTTACACAGCGTTAAGATGACCTCTTTGATTTACTTCCTTCGAGAGTCAAATTCCTGCTTAGAATCTACTTGCTTTTTTTCAGCTTTTACAATGAATCTGCTTCAGCCGAACTAAGTTGATGTGTCTCAGCTCGCAGTCGCCTTCGTAGTCGCAGTAGCTCGCAGTCATTCGCGACATTGCTTTGCGAGATCTACAATCTCGCAAAAATAAGCACACCGAATATGAATGCTTTTCGTGGGTCTGAATTTTGCTATTCGTGTGGTCATATGTTCGAAGACTTATTTTCGTTCTGAAGATGCGTACAAATGTTAGTGAATCGTTTATATGAGAGGGGAGTGGCATTTCAGTGTTGGTTTTTAATGAAATTAGGTGTGGATGTGCTTGAGGAATTGTTGTGAGTTTTACGAAGTGCTCCACTCACAACTGCGCTCTCTTGACCCTTTATAACCCGCTGCAGTGGCTTAGCGGCTAAGGTGTTGCGCTGCTAAGCAGGAGGTCGCGGGATCAAATCCCAGCCGCGGCGGCCGCATTTCGATGGGGGCGAAATGCAAAAATGCGCGTGTCCCGTGCATTGGGGGCACGATAAAGAACCCCTGATGGTGAAAATTAATCCGGAATCCCACACTACGGCGTGCCTCATAATCAAATCGTGGTTTTGGCACGTAAAACCACAGAATTCAATTCAATTGACCCGTCATTGCAGCTTTGACTACAGCCTATATATAGTCTGTCTCTGTGCGACGCAAATTTACTATGTCGTTAGTGATTGGGCATCGCTGTTAGGAACGCGTACTGTTTCCGTATCGGTATGATGGACAGTGCCTCGTGCAGCGTTTATGATTGTGGCGAGACCATACAACATATCTTATTAAACTGTCATTCTTTTAATAATGCAAGATAGACATTGCGTGCCGCTAATAGCCGACTGGACGACCGAGCGCTCACAGAGAAAAACACTGGGACCATGACCTCGAGCAGGTCACTTGATCCCTGCTGTAGTTTTTGAAGACAAATAAACTCTGCGCCCGCCTCTGATAGCGCGGTGAACGCTGCTCTGTGCATGCACGCGCACATCACTTGTTCTTCCTTTTCTTCTCCCTTTCCTTTATTTTTCTGCCAGCTTCCCTCTCCCCTAGTGTAGGGTAGCAAACTAGGTGCAACCTGGATAACTTCTATGCCGTTCCTTTTCTCTGTTTCTCTCTCTGTCTCTGAAATTTTGTTTGCCTATAATGTTATCCCCAGATCTCCGGTGATTGCGCTCATTCTTTAGGGTGAAATCCTTTACTAGATGGTGGTGGTGGCGGTGGTGTCGCAGTAGGTGGAGTTAGCCTGGCATACGTAGCCGGCAATTGTTCCGCCTGAGCCTCCTATGAGTTAGACCAGGGGTAATTTGTGAACGAGCAAATGTTATGTTGCGTAACTGCGCCGCGCGTGACACGCACCCCCTTTACGCTACGCCGGCGCAATGTGGACTCTCTAGAGTCTGGTGTCAGCGCGTCGCCAACGTGCCTGGCGGCCTTTCGCGTGGCCAGCGCAGGAATAGGACATGTCCTATATCTTACGCTGGCGCCACTAGGCCAGAGTGTATCGCGCGGTATCTTGACTAACCGGCAGTATGATGGTCTACACTTTGGGTGCACTAAAGAGATTGGGCTGACTTAGCGGCTACGCGAAGCTAAAACGGGCTCGCTCGCCGCACAGTTGTGCGCATGCATTAAGAGTATCTAATGCCTCGTAATACAGTGTGAGATGGACGTGCTGGATGCTGAAAGATTATGATCTTTACATCTTGTAGCAGGGCGATGGTGCTACAAAAGAAAGGCGGTGGTGGGGGTTCGGATATCGCACGCGATACACATGCCATGCCTGGAAGTATTCATGCGCAGTGTACTACTACGAACTCCGGATTATTTATTTTAGAGCGCAGCTCATAGGCGCGCGTTCCTGCGTGGAGCGTCGGCGTCCCTTGGCGTAACCGAGTGAACGAGCACAGCGAAGGATGAAAGAGCAAACGCGGAGCGCAGCGGGGGATGAAAGACGGTGATAGCGAAGATTAGCGCGAGGAGGAAAATGGGGGAGGAGTTTACAGCGGAAGCATGGGGAGGAAAGCGGAGGAGGAGAGTATGGCAGTAGGGTGAGGGGGAAAGCGGAGTGCCGCACGAGACGTGCTCAACGGCGGCGACCAGGCATGCGGTGAGCCCGAGCACCAATACCATATATGGAAACAAAGCCCTGGTGTGGACTTGCGACCCACGGCGCATGCACATGCGCGAGCCATGCGTTCCTGTGTTCATGCTTTCTTTCTGGACAATGAGCGACGCAACCGGTGGAAATGCTTCGTCTGCCAGTGCTGCTAAACGAGCTGCCCGAGCAGTGGCTCAGCGCCGTTCAGAATCAAATGCTTTGCTACAATACTGTATATCGCGAAATCAAAACACCTAAACAGCTCGCTCAAAATTCGCATTAGGGAGTATCGTAATCGTCAGTGAATTATTTTACTTGTTGTAGGACCTCAAAAAGGAGCGGGGGGGGGGGGGGGAGGTTGCACTTCGCGGTTTTATTACTTGCGGCTGAAGGTGCCAGTGCAAGCCAGAATTATGGGCTCTTCTTTTCTCAGCTCTATGTCTAGAAGTACGCCACTACTGGCGTCTGGTAGCTCACAGCTTGTACGCTTATTTGAATGTTTAGCATCGCCGTCTTTTTCAATTTCGTCGTCACGGATAGGGTGTATTACCGCTATTGGTAAATAAATAGTGCTCATCAAACAGTCTTTTGATATTTAGAGCTTAGTACCCAAGTTTCCGATTTGTTTTTTCCGATTTGTTCGGAACCATCCGATTTGTTTTTCTTCGACAGCACGTTTCCCGGAGATAGATTTTTCAACGCAGACGGTGCGCGGTGCGATTTAGTCGCAGCAGTAAACACTATTTATGCCTGTTGGGAAAAAAATCACCGGTGGTGGAAATGTAAATACTCTTAAGCGCGGTGACATCGAAAGCCGTTCGCGCTTATGGTCACTGCTGAGCTTTTTGCGGCGACGTTGGACGGGCAAGTCAAGAGCTAGGTCATATGTTTGTATTTGCACTTTCAGCCGAGCGAGAACCACAGCTAACATTGCCAGCACGAACGAAAGGCTCTTTGTTATTATGAGGCATGTTCCGGCTGAAGTGTCAGCCTCAAACGTTCTTTTTTTTTTCTGCTTGAAATTGATAAAGCGCATCAACTTTCGTTCTAAACTCGGAATGACCTTAGCTCCCGTTCGCAATTATTCCAGTCCTGTTGTTTGCTTCCTGGCTTCTTGTTTCCTGCCTGCTTCCGTTCCACATAAAACATTGAGAAAAACATCCAGGCACAGAGCACGCTCGCCAGACATGATTGTCGGCGCAGACCCTTTGTATAAACACGAACGAAAAATGGCCAGTTTCCGCCGTTGGTCTCGTGCTACTCATTAGTCTTTCTTTTGCAAGTTTTGCGAAGAATTACGCGAAGGAGTGTACTGCAATATTTAAAAGCACGTGGAGAGAGAGATGGCAAAAAGCAGCCACCTCCACAGCGAACAAAATGCCGACAATGCTGTGAACTTGTCCTCCTAGACGTTCAAACACTTCGCTCCACAGTGGTTTATCATTTCTATACACGTGTCAGTACTTAAAATTACTGTTCACAAATATTACCGTCATTTAAACCACAAATGTGGCATATATAACTTAGGCAGCTCCTACACAATGGATATAAAATGTCTAAGCGCCGACCTACGCGTACAGGGGGAGACAACGGGACAACATTCTGCGGGATGTACAAGCGCTTGCCAATGGCCAAATTGCATTCTTGCGCCCTCTAATGGAGCAAGCGCCTGGTGTCGAGACATGACATCGCGCATGCGCATATTTCCGTGCACGCGTGCCTGCCAATACGCCAACTTCTGGCCAACCTGCTATCGGGATCGCGATGACTGTGAAAGATTATTACGCTTGGAGAGCGGTATCTGTTTTTTCAGGCGGAGCGTGTGGTGCACTGTCACATGTCACAACGGGGGAAACAGACGCCGCTGTCCCAATAATTTGCACCCATTGCAATTCCGACAAGCCAGAATTGGCGTACTGGAAGAAGAGGGGCGCTAAAGGTCGCTCGCGCATGCCATGTGCAATGCCATGACACGATATAGGCGCGTGCTGCGTTACAGGGCGCAAGAGTGCAGGGCCGCGATTTTGTAGCGATGCCTTATGACTTATTTTAGAATAGTCTTATCATCCACCGCTCACGGCCGGCTGATCCCGTTGATAACGCGAGCGGACGAAAAGGCATTATTACTTTAAAGTCATCGCTACAAAATACCGGCCCAGGGCACGCTAAAGTCCCTATATAAGAAAAGTACCGCCATCCTTTGATAAACGCCGCTTCTCTCTCTCCTGTAGCTCCGATTGGATGATGATAGCGCGCGCTTTTCACTTCTTTATATTTTCTTTTTTTCCGCCTCAGAGCCATGTTGAAAATCCTCTGCGCAGCCGCAGTCGCCGGCGGCGGTGGCGGCGCGCGCCCGGCCTGAAAACTTCAACGTGGACTTTCTAGGTGCGCCACCGTCGACTTGGCTTTCGCGAGCAAAAATAAAAAGCAAGCGCTTTAGGAGAGGAGGTGGCGGAGGAAAGAGTAGATAGCGGTACTTTTCTTATAAAGGGACTTTAGGGCACGCCACTCGCAGATCCCGCCATATTTTTTTCGCCGCCTCTACAATGGGTAACCAGTTCGAATGGGACACCAATTTGTCACGCGCTACACTCCAGCAGGCAAAGTGCTTCGCGCTTAGAGATAATCTAGCTCTTCGACATTTCAGACGATCAAGATTAATGGTTCCTTAATAATTCGCTGCTCTGTTCTTCTTGCATACACCCCCCGCATGGCTGTCTTTTATGCCATTCATTATTTTCTCTGCTTTCAGCTAGTTGAAATCCCCGATATTTGCTAGCTTTAAAGCACTATACGTACAACAGCAAGCTACTTTAGAACCATAGATTTTGTTCATTAGGCGAGGTTCTAATTCAAATTCAAATTCTGCATGTAGAGCTCGCGAAAGTGTGACTGCGAGAAATATCTATGTGGATCACACTGAAATCTCGTGAGAATAACACAGTTCAATGTTTGAAATACGTGGTGGTATACAAACGTTGTCACCAAGGAAGAGGTCTGCATACTACTCATATCCTACAAGGCCATTGATAATTGTGTTTCCGAGTTGGGTTATATTGTTGCTGACGTGTTTGCGGCAGAGGCTGCTACAGTGTTGGGCTGCTAAGTAAGAGGTCGCGGGATCGAATCTCGGCCATGGCGACCGCATTTTGATGGGGGCAAAATAAGAAGACACCCGTGTACTTAGATTTATGTGCACATTAAAGAACCCCAGGTGGTCCAAATTATTCCGGAGTCCCCCACTACGGCGAGCCTCATAATCAGATCGTGGTTTTGGCACGTAAAACCCCATAATTTCTTTAACGTGGGTGCGCTTTCACATGCCTAATAATTACAAAGAACGCAAGGAAGTGAACCTTTCCACCTTGTGCATTTCCGATATTTTATTTTCATTCATAAATTCCGCACTGTAACAAAATACAATAAATTTAAATGCTCACTGGAAACTCAATAGACTCTGGTGTGACTTTTGTTATACGCTCAGGAAAGGTAATTTTATGCGACCATAAATGGAAAAAAAATTGCGTAGCTTGCACTGGAGGCGCAATGCTAAAGAGACGGCGGAGCTGATGGGCACCTAGCTAGGCCTGGCTTTTGGGCTAGGATAAAAACTACCAAGTCATCGCCAGCGTTTTCCAGAAGTTATTGATTATTGATCGATTAGCTGTTGATTGGCTATCGATTGGCTATCGCAAGGTATTGGCCACGTATTTGGGCTAGGCTAAGCACTACCAAGTCATCCCCAGCATGATTATTGATCGATTATTGATTGGACATCGATTAGCTATCGATGACTGACTTCGCTTAAGTAGTCCCAACCATGCTTAGCTAGGCTTAGCCAGGCTCAGCTTCGATAGTTCACAGGGGTATGTGCCATTGCGCTTGGACCCTTTCGGCACTACCACCAGGATCGGCCTGCATTTTTTCCGACACACCACGGATTAACGGCCGGCTTAAAAAGCTCCGCTGTTAATATAACACTGATGCATCATCACGTGAAACGGCTGCTATTGTCCTCTATTTTAGAGCCCGGCTCTTAGGCGCCCTTTCCTGCGTTGAGCGTTGGCGTCGGCGTCCCTCAGTGCAACCGAGCGAACGAGCACAAAGATGGATGAAAGAGCGAACGCGGAGCTGTGGGGGATGAAAGACGGTGATAGCGCAGAGAGTACGAGGAGGAAAGCGGAGGAGGAGAGTGTAGTGAACGGGCGAAGAGGAAAGCGGGGTGCCACAAGAGGCATGTTCCGCGGCGGCGACCCGCTACGAGATTGCGCCCTTGTAGCGTGCGCCGTCACAAGGCTGCACCTTCTGAAAGAAAGAAGGCCGCACCTAGAATATTTTGGAACCACATTAACGTATTAGGCAGGTTGTTGGGAACAGTACAGCAACATATCCTTGACGAAGATGGAAATAAACTGGAAGGGGACACGGCATTAAAGTATGTTCGAAAAATAACAGCCGAATCATTTCAGGGCAATGGCGAGGTGGTTTCTGAGAAAAAAAAAAGAGAATGAACGAAAACCAGACGGAAAAAGAGTTGGTGGTGAGTAATTTAAACTAAAAGAAAGCTGAAGAGAAAATTCCTTAACGCACAGCCGCAGGTTTAGACTAGGTTCCCGTCAGACTGGTGAATGAGCAAGGACCAAAAAGTAAGGAAGCTTTGTAGAAAGCAGTAGCAAAATGCTTACAACATAGGCGAATACCAGACAGTTGGAGACAAAGTAGGATGAAATTAATTTATAAAGGTAAGGGGGAAAAAGATAAAATTCGCTCTTATCGACCGCTGACCATTACATGGGTAATATAAAGGTTAGCAATGCAGGCGATTAAATTGAAGCTGCAAGCATGGGCAGAGAATAATGGCATATTGGGAGAACTTCAGAATGGTTTCAGAATCGGTAGGCGGCTGGATGAGAACTTATTTGTCCAACTCAGTGTATTGAAATATCCAAAAAAGAAAGGAGACCGCTATACGTGACTTTTCTAGACATTACCGGAGCGTATGACAACGTATATCGCAGCATTTTGTGGAATATTCTAGAAGGGGAAGGTATAGGCAACGACTGTATACAGCTATTGAGGGAGATTTACCGAGAAAATACTGTTTGCGTTGAATGGGAAGGGATGACGAGCGAGGATAAAGTTGATATCAATAAGGGACTGAGACAGGGTTGCCCTTTATCCCCGCTGATGTTTATGATGTACGTATTAAGGTTGGAAAGAGCGCTAGAAGGAATCAATGTCGGGTTTAACCTCTCATACAAACAAGCCGGCACAATAGTTGAGCAGCAGCTGCAACGTCTGGCTGATATATGTGGAGAAGAATGTGAGAAGTTAGGATTAAAATTTAGCGTTAAAAAAAAAAAACAGATTTTATGGTAGTCAATGAAAACAGTGAACAGACAGTGTTCATTCAGGGCGAGGAAATACCTCAAGTAAAACAATACAATTACGTTGGTATATGCATAAACGAAGGCTATAGATATCTGGAGGCACAGGAGAAAACAATAACAGCAAAAGGGAAGAGAAATGCGGCCATAATGAAACACAGAGCCCTATGGGGATACAATAGGTACGAGGTGCTCCGGGGTATGTGGAAAGGTGTAATGGTTCCAGGGCTTACATTTCGAAATGCGGTTGTTTGCTTGAAGTCAGGGGTACAATCAGGACTCGATGGCAACCAAAGGTCAGTGGGACACCTCGCATTGGGCGCTCACGGGAAGACTACTAATGAAGCTGTGCAGGGTGATATGGACTGGACAAGTTTTGAAGTAAGAGAGGCTCAGAGTAGAATTGATTTTGAAGAACGGCTGGTGAAAATGGAAGAAAGTAGATGGGGTGCGAGAGGTGTTCAGATATTTGTACAGGAAAAACATTGACTCACGATGGATGAAATAAACTAGGAAGCTTACCAGTAAATATGCGACCGGTAGGGTCAACAATATGGTACAAAGAACGTCCAAAGAGAGGCTGAGATAATCTCATGGGTGGCGGCAATGGAAAAGAAACCTGCTATGATTAATTACCTCAAAGGAAAAAAGGAAATCAGAAAAGAAACAATTTATTAAAATTCAAAGGGAAGCTCCTTACTTTTCGAAGCGAGATCAGGATGCCCTAGAACGCGCAGTTATAAAGCGAAGTACACCAAGGACGAAGCCGCGTGTGCTTGCTGTGGTAAAGCTAGAGAAACGGTGGAACATGTTTTATTGGAATGTAAAGAAATCTACCCAGCTGCAAGTCTAGGCTCCTCTGACCTCCTTGAAGTCCTTGGGTTCAGGGATAGCATGGGCAAAGTAAACATGTCAGCTGTAGAGATTAGTAAGAGGCGGTTGGAGGTTTGGTGGCAGAAAAGTAGGGATGGATGGATGGATGAAGAACTTTATTACTGCCCTTTAGGGCGCGCGCTAGCGCGCAGCGGGACAGAGAGGCCGAGCCTCTCCGCCGCGTCGCGGGCCCGTTGGACAGCCCATAACTGTTCTTCGAGGTTGGGGCTGCGTAGAACCGCATCCCAACGTGAAGAAGTGTTGCTTTCATCGCCGCGTAACGCGGGACACCGCCAGAGCATGTGAGGTAAGCTCGCTAAGTCATTGCATAGTGCACATGCATTTGTTGTCTGAATATCGGGGTACATTTTGTGAAGAAGTAGGGGGTTTGGGTATGCCCCTATCTGTAGAAGCCTTAGTGTTAAAGCCTGAGGTCTATTGAGTTTACAATGTGGGAGGGGCTAGATCTATACGAGCCAAGTAAAAATGCTTAGTAATTTCGGTGTACGACTAAGGAGAGTCCCGATTGTCAGTACCCCCAGCGTCACGCTGCCCGGCACTTGTAGCTACGCTGTTGATAATCCCTCGCGCAGCATTGTGTGCCGACTCATTGAGGTTGGGCGGGGCACCCTCGATCTGTCCCATGTGGGCTGGAAACCAAATCACTGTGTGTGGCTTGATCTGCTTGCTTCCTAGTATCCCTAGGGCCAGCTCGGATATGGTTCCTTTGGCAAATGCCCGAACGGCTGATCTCGAGTCACTGTAGATTGATGTACTCTTGTAGTCCAATAAGGCCATCGCTATTTCAGCCTGCTCTGCGGTCTCAGAGGACGTCGTCCGAATCGAGATTGCTTTCGTTAGTTTACTTTCATGGTCTACGCTAACCGCAGCGAAGGCCTGTCCGTCGGCGTAGCGAGCTGCGTCTACAAAACTGTTCTCCGAAGCCCGTTCACGAGCCTTTTCCAGGAGGGCCTTTGCGCGCGCCCGACGTCTTCCCACGTTGTGTTCCGGATGGACGTTTCGTGGGATCGGGGCGACAGTGATGCGGTCCCGCTGCTCTCGAGGGATGCTGCAGAACTTTGTTTTGACTACTGTGGCGGGAACGCCCAGCTCCTGCAGGATGTGTCTTCCAGCTTGTGTGGTAGATAGCCTGACGAACTGGGCCCTCTCCTGCGCTTCCACCAATTCCTCTAGCGTGTTATGCATGCCGAGTTGAACTAAGCTTTCCGTGTGTGTGTATATGGGGAGGCCGAGGGCTCTCTTGATTGCCTTCCTGATTAATGCGTTGAGCTTATCCCGCTCCGATCTTTGTCATTTGTGCATGGCCGCGACGTAAGTGAAATGGCACATTACGAACGCATGCACCAATCTCACGAGGTTGTCTTCTCCGAGGCCTTGCTGCCGGTTGGCCACTCTTCTTATTAATCTGATGGAATTCTCCGTCTTCTTAGTGAGTCGCAGCACTGTCTGGTTGTTAGAGCCACTCGACTCGACCATCATGCCGAGAATCCGGATGGCATCCACCCTCGGAATATAGCCTCCGTCGTTTGTCCGTAGTTTGATGTAGCATTCGGCGAGTGGCTTCCATCCCTTTGGTTTGGGGCCTCTGCGCTTGGGTCGACATATGAGCAGTTCCGACTTGTGAGGTGAGCACCGAAGGTCCGTGGACTCGAGGTATCTCTCGGTAGCATCAATCACCTCTTGCAGGGCCGTCTCTACCTGTCCATCACTACCTCCCATACACCAGATGGTAACGTCGTCTGCGTATATGGTATGACTGATACCGTCGACAGCAGAGAGTTTCCTGGATAGACGAGGTTCATGGCGAGGTTAAAGAGGGTTGGGGATATGACTGCCCCTTGTGGCGTCCCCTTAGACCCCAGCTTGATCATGTCTGAAGTCAGGTCTCCGATCTTAAGGGTGGCTTCTCTGTCTGACAGGAAAGATTTCGTGTAGGAATGGAAGTGCTTCTCCATGTTGAGGCTCGAGATTGTGTCTAAAACGAACGAGTGAAGAATGTTGTCAGAGGCCTTTTCCAGATCTAGATCTAGTATGGCTCTCGTGTCTCGCGTATTACAGTCAATAATGCGATGCTTGATGAGCTTCATCGCGTCCTGCGTCGATAGCCCAGCCCTGAAGCCGATCATGTTGTATGGGTAAATGTCGTGGTCCTCCAGGTAGCGAGAAAGCCTGCTTAGGATTGCGTGCTCAGCAATCTTCCCCACGCACGATGTGAGCGAAATTGGACCACAAACAACGGAGGCGTACAGAGACAGAGTTCCCAGTAATGGTTCAAAACGGCTGATGCCTGTAATTCTTTGTATTTGTGTGTTTCTCAAAAATATGGTAGGAAATTAGGCAAAATAATAATAAGAGCTTGGTGGTGCAACCCACCAACCCGTTCCAAAGGGGACGCTCATAGCATCCATCCATCCATCGTTCCATCCGTCACCCGGTCGTCGACAACGTCATTACTAAGGTCGTGAGCATGTCCACCGATACCATATAAGGAAACAAAGCACTGGCGTGGGCTTCGGACCCACTGCGCATGAGCTACTTCACCTGCACCGCCGCCGTTAGAGAATGCGCTCCGCGCGCGCCACGAGTTCCCATGTTCACGCTTTCTTTCTGAACAATGAACGACGCAACTGGTGGGGATAGACAGTTTTAGCAGAGCGCCGCTTACACTCCGCTCCGCTCAGATTTCACGCTCTGAGATACTGCAGGGAACTGCGTAGATTTCGCATTTGATAAGCGCGTCTTGCCGAGACGCAAGCGACGCGCTATCAACTCGGCTGCAAAACGACGAAGAGGCCAAGTAGACACGCTGTCACGCTCCGTCGAGCTTTGTAGCGGAGTGAGGGATGCGGTCTTCCTTCCGCTGCCAGTATGAGCGTTCCCGGTAAGCGGTTGTGTGGCATTTGCTAGCATATGCCGGTCTGAGCGGAGCGGACCGCAAACGCTCAGCTAAAACACTCTAATGCTTCGTCTGCCCCTGCTGCTAAACGAGCTGCCCGAGCAGAGGCTCAGCGCCGCCGCCGAGAGGACGCTGTCGTTCAAAACAAAATTCTAAGGTCGATCCACATAGGTCGCGAAGCTTCGGGCGAAAAGCGTTTCAGAACGAATTGTCACCGACATCAGCAAGGGTGGTTATGGGAGCAGCGATTGAAGCGCGACTATGTTTGGAGGGAACAAACATTGGGAAAGAAAAACGCATTTTTAAATTAAAGCGAGGCACAGGTAAATTAATTCAACGAGAATAAAATTCCTAATGAATTTTATATACGGATGGCGAGAAAAGAACTCTATTTTACTTGATCATTATCAATAAATACTTTTTTTCGGCGCCCACCGTAAGAGCGTCTATTGATAGCGGCGGGCGTTGACGCCGCTATCACTTGCAATGCAATGTAACTCTTGAAGTGGGCAGAAAGGCGCGCTCGTAAAGTTCACTGTTACAATACGCCCCCACCCTCGTGTTGCTTTGATTGTTGACGTTTGTCTGAATTTGGGGGCGCGAACAGTTACATTGTTTCTTAACCTGCTCAGTCAAAAGTAGTGAGTTGCGACTGCCAGATAATTGTTTACTTTAGTTGTTTTCGTGGGACAGCGCTAGCCGACGGGCTTGGCGTCCAACGAAAGGACGAGCACTCTACGCTCAAAGCGTTCGTCGGCCTCCAAGGAAAGTATCTTCTGTGCAGCAATGCGATTTCAACAACCGTACGGCTGATCTTTTTCTGCATCGCTTTCCGCGCTGAAATCTCGAAACCCCCATCAAGTCGAATGGCGGGGCATTTGAATATACAGCTACAATGGCATGACTCCGAAAACAAATTTCGCGCCTTTCAGACCAAAATGACGTAACTTTTGTTTTTAACAGATATGACTTCAAATTATTTTTTCTACCACCGGAAGTGTTCCCTCCTCACACAGATGGCGCTAAGCCGGAAGTGTTCCCTCCTCACACAGATGGCGCTAAGCCCCATGAACCGCCGATGAACCGCCATGTTTTGAACGTATGGGCTTCTATGGAAGCTTCGCTACAAAGTATATTTACCTTGAAAATTCTTTGTCACAATATATCTCGAATTCAAAACACCTAAACAACTGCGCTCAATATCGTAATCGTCGTAATAGTGTCGTAATCGTCGGTGAAATATTTGCATCTCTCTGGCGGTGTGGTGTTACTAAATGCAGGCAATAATGATAACAAAGGGCTTTATGGATGGCAAAGTTGTGTTGGAAGCTATGACTTTCAGTTCATACACTCCATAACTTCGAGAGTAGCTGAAACATCTGTAGTCTTATCACTAAACGTTTTACGCAGTTGGATCGTCGCTATAGCGAAACAGCACCTTGGGTATTATGCTAAGTGTGTTCGTCAACCTGCTTAAGTTTTCATTGCTGGGTGACGCTATATACGGTATACCCTAAAGGTACTACGTTCACTCTAGCGGCATAAACGGTCACGGCATGCCGCCCACAATTGTGGGCGTCTTTCCAGCCTCGTCAAGGAAGTGGTTCGCTATCAGCTGGATTAACTACTGCTGGGATCAGTGATCCTTAGATAAAGGGGTATATTTCCTTGCAGCGTTTGGCCACGCGAATGAATCGGCCACTCCTCATTGGTCTCCCCAATCGGCGGCAAGCGGCCTGCCACGAAAAATGGCTCCAATACCATTTCGCTCCGCGGCAGGAAAACGTTGCCGCTCACCTGTTGTCTCGGCACGCTTCCGGGCGCCTGCGGCATGCCGCGCCCGTTTGTGCCGCTAGTGGGGACGTACCTTTACGCTATCAACTGGAGAGATATGTTTGATCGGTTCTGACAAACAATAATAACAGACTCGGACAACCACTAAGAAACAGGCCAACAATGGGCACCACCTCTTTTCAGTTGTGTCGACTGCGACTGTGCAGAAAATCGGCGTTGTCGACTAAGCTGAAAGTCAGGCGCTGTCCGCAAGCTTTCGTGGCAACAAATAGGGGCTCCAGTTGACTTTAACATTCCATGATGGTGAAGTTGGGTAATTTGAAGATTTATCCAAGAATGGCATCTCAGTTCTGTATCTTGTAACTGAGAATGCAATTGAGAATGATGTCTCTATATTGCGTGGATAGTGGCTGGCGTCAGTGCTAAGGTAAGAAGAGGAAAGAAGGGGTGCTGCAGACACGCTTCCCTCGTCGTTTTCGTGTGCCTACATGTTAAGTTGGAATCGTGGTTTTGTCCCCGCGTGGTCGTCGTACAGCGCCGCCATTTATGGACATGGATGAATATTATGGTTGGATACTATGAGCATCTCCTTAGAAAAGTGGATCTGGTTGAAGCCACCAGCTCTCTAGCCACCAAGCTAAACCAATCCACCTAGCCAGCATCTAGCGAACAGCGCCCCCAATGGCGGAATCTTCAATCATGGGAAGACAAACAGACGTCTGTTGCAGAGGTGAGATTCCGGAGGATAAATGCATCGAGTATAGCGGGCCCAGCATGTTATCCCGCTTTTTAAAGAAGTCTGAAGTTATTGAGTTTACTTTCTGAACTGTTACCTGTATATATAATTTATATTGCACGCGTAGCTTATTGCGCGTTTATTAGATACGCTCGCCGAGCGTGACGTCATCTGTTTCTCTGTTTCCCGTTTTCTGCTAATTCTTGTACCGATTTTACAGCTTCTCCGACATTGCTTCGGAAGGCCGGAACGAAAACCGCCTGAGTTCAATGGTGTCTCCACTTACTCGCCCAGCCTGTGCGCTTACAGTGCCCTCTGTGAGATTAACATATCGTATGACACCCCGAAATGGCCACTCAGAAAAAGAAAACAGCAAATATTACTTCCATTTATCAATAAAGACAAAGAGGTAACCGGTGCTATTTTAAATGCGTAGGTAGATGCTGGGTACAGTGCGTTACACCGGGTTTCCCACGTACCTTCAGCCAAACTTCAAAAATATTCAAATACCACGTAGCAGTACAGAAACAAGGTAATGTTGTTTGCCGTCGCTCAGAGATACAGTATATTTTTTGCCTTCCACCTAATCACATAATTAGTCTTAATTAATTAATCAATCAACTTATGAAACATTATAATTAGACGAAAAGTGTCAATGAGAAAATAAAAGTGTTTTTCCAAGCATGAGAGAAGCCCGAGAATACACGCAAAGTGCCTCGAGCCGCCAGTCGAGCGGCAATTTTGCGTGTACTCGCGGGCTTCTTTCATGCTTGAAAAAAAAAAAAAACACTTTTATGTAGCACGTATTGAGCAACAGACAACTGTATCAGGAGTTCTTCTTGTTGCTCTACAATTTTCTCTTTGGCACTTTTCATCTAATTATAATATTTGAGAAGATGATTGATTAATTCAGACTAATTATGCAATTAGGAAGAATGCAAAACATAATCTGAGTATCTCCAAGCGACGACAAACAACATTACCTTAATTCTGCCCCGCTACGTGGCATTTGCTTATTTTTATAGTTTGGCTCAAGTTACGTGGGATACCGATGTCCTCGCTACTCCAATACCGACTGACGGGATATAGGTTCAATAATACGCTACTTGAATACGCATGGATAGTGGGACAGTTAGCGAGTGAAGCCAAGTAGATATCATGGAACAGAAATAAAGAAAACGAATAAAACAGACAAATCAGTGACAGACTAGATAAGGTCACATGAAACACTTGGCGAAGTCTAAAGTATAACGCCGAGAGCTGATGGTATTGCGTGGGTGCTTGCACAGAAGCTTTGAGAATGGAGAGGCTTGAGATGTGAAGATGATGTGCATGTTTCATATCTTGTAAAGAATAAAAACGAGGCCCATCTGTGAACATATGAGAATCTGCTTTTTCCAGCAACCAACGGTTATCCAAGGCGCTTTAGCTTTATATGTAGTTCGCAAGTTCTTTACGGAAATTGGTGAAACTGTGTGATATCGCCCTTATTCGCGTGGTTGCAAAGCTGCTAGTGCCCCCACACCACAACAAATAGGCTCAGACTTTGTACAAACCCGTGAAAGACACGCCGTCCCAGCCGGAAACAACAATCATTGCGGGAAGAAATGCACAGTGGCAGAGCGGCGCAGTTTTAGGTGTAGACACGAAGGAGAGCAGCCTGTGAGGCAGTTATGGCAGGTGTGCCAATCGGCACAGTAAGGGTGACGCCCCACCAGCCTAAAACCAATCTTTGGAGCGGACCTTGGGGATTCAGATAAATCTGCGCAACTCTAGCAGCTACAACATATCATAGACAACTAGAGAGTGCCAGTACAGCGTAATTTCGTTCAACTCGCGGCTGATTCATTGAAATTCACTTTTCGCTTGCCTCCTTTCATCTCGTTGCTTGTTTAAAACTGTTTCGTGCACTGTGGCTTGAACTACAGTGGGGATAACAGGAGCAATGACGGCTGTTGGCACTCGTGCTTTGCTGTTATTGTATGGCTCTCATACATATTTAGTTTGCTCATTTAGGTTGCCGAAGAAAAGGCAGCACGATGCCGGTTTCTTGAACTTTTAAGCTTCACTTTATCGTCATCGCGACGAGATGATGATCATGTCTTATTGCGGACGGAGAAAAGGCCTACGCCCTCATTTTACAAAAGTTCTTTTACGTGTCACGACCCGCCGCGGTAACTCAGTGTTCATGTACTGCTGCGGGGCATTATGTCCTGGCTTCAAGTTCCGGCCGAATTTCGAGGCGGTAGGAATGCGGACACAAACAGTGCTTTGGGTTCAGTTAAGCCCCCCAGAAGGTCAAAAGTAAGATGGACTTCTTCAGTACGGTGTCCACCCCGAAGTAGCATATAGTGGTGTCCACTCTGCATCTTCGGCAATGTTAAAGCTGGTTTTACGTAAGAATGTTTCTTTACGGGCTGGTATTCGACCATGGAAGAAGGAAAGCGTAGGAGAGGCCTCGGTCAGCACGGACGTGTTGGAGAAAGTGTGGCGGAAGTCACGTGCTATTTTTCGCACAGAGGCACTGGCACTGGTACCCCAAACGTCAACGTTGCCATAGCAACCACGCTCCTGAAGCTCTCGTTGCTGCTCTCGGCCTCTAAAAAATTGTGAGATAAGATTTTCCCGCAACGTGTCTTTTTCGCAGCACATTTTGTGCGCGAGAAAAGCTGACTTTGGAGTGCGGTGTGTAAGCTTGAAAGTTGTGTTTTGGGTCTGTGAGTGTGAGTGTCAGCCAGCAACAGATACACGCAAGCAGTCACGGCGCGGGTTTTCGTCTTCTTCAACATGGCACGGAAAAACACAGGAGCGCGTCTGCTTCAATAAAACTGCTACAGATGTTTCGTAGGTTTTGTTTTGACGCGCGTCGGCAGCACATACTTCAGGCGGCTCGAAACAGTGCAAGTTCAAAGCTCGCGCCTATCTGCTCCGGTGAGCTAATTGGAGGCGCGAAGGGAGATGGCACACCAACTTGGCTGCACTTCCGGCTTCAAGAACGTGACGTCAGGGCATCTTCTATTTGGTTTCTTTCCTCCATGCATTCAACAAACACCATTCGTGATAGCGATCGATCTTATAGTAAGACGATCGCCGTGAAGAATGCCAATTCCGGACGTACTTATATAAGAGACGTTTACGAACACGGGCATTGATCTTGCGATAGTGCGCAAACAAAGCAAGGGCTGCTCCGAAGCATGAATAGTGTCTGCCGGTGGGCTTGACTTTTTAAATTTCGTAACTATATTTTTATTTATGTACAACATACTGCAGCCCGAAGACCAAGCAGGGGGGGGGGGGGGGGGAGCGAAAAGACAATGCATGATAAAGAGTAAATAATAAGGTTTATACATGCAACAGCAGCCAAGGATGAAACATTCTGACAGGTGACAACTGCGCTGCAAAAACGGTCACCTTTCATGAGGTCATCAGTAAAACGTAAAATTTTGAAAGCGTTCCTATAAATCCCATAGTCATAGGTACGATAAGACACTGAAAGATTGTGCCCGTCGGGGAATCGGCATGTTGTCGTTGTTTCACTCTGCATTCATGAAATAAGATATATATAATACAGCGAGATGGCGGCGGTGGTGTTACAGATGGTGTTACGTGGAATTCACTGTCGGCATTTGATCTGCCTGAACACCGCTGTCCCGAGCACAAATCAAGCTACCAATGTTCCATTAGTTCACAGTCACGTAGAAAAAGCCAGAATACGCGACACTCCCTCTTTCACTACATGCGCGGCTTTCCGGGAACGCTGCGGTTTCTGCAATATCGTTTCAATGTACTGACAGTGTAGGCGCGTTGAACCCCGACTTGCATTATTATTATTATTATTATTATTATTATTATTATTATTATTATTATTATTATTATTATTATTATTTCCGCTCTACTTCATATTTGCTTCCTTTTAGCGTTTTTTTTCTTTACTTCTAATTATTTCCAATTATTTGTAATCATTTTTATATACAGGGTGATTATGTTTAAGTTTTATGAAATTTTTAAAAATAGCCAGTTGCAGGTAACATAATTCTATTCCTTGAGCTAGATTATTCAGAGAGGCGGACATTACTTGCCCGAGAAATCAAAACACACATTCAACTAATTAACAAAAGTCCACTAATTATCTCTTGAGTTAATTAGGTACTTTGCCGCACATATCGCAATTTATGAATCATAGCCGGTGAGTTTGCAAGGCGTATCCTCTTGGAATGAATTTCCAGATGGACGCAAATTTGGACACAAGCGCCATCAAACTTGCCGTAAAAATGCACTGTTGTTCCACTTATTTCTTTAACAAAACGTTCTTTTATGCATTCAAACACAAAGTAACTGGAACGCCCATGTATTTCGTTCCACCCTTTGGGAAATAATATCTCGAAACGGGTGTCATCCTGGAAATTCATTTCAATTGGATACGTCTTGCAAGCTCACCCGCTACAATTCGTAAATTGCAATATGTGCCGTAAAGTAATTAAGTAAAAAGTTCATTAGTGAATTTTTGTTAATTAGTTTAATGTATGTTTAGATTTATCGTGCTAGTAATGTATGCCTCCTGGTATTATCCAGCTCAAGGACAAGAATTATGCAATCTGTCACGGGCGAGTTTTAAAAATTCCATAAAACTTAAAAATGATCACCCTGTCTAGTGTTTCCGTGCTCACGTTGCAACGCTCTGCCATGAGTAACATGTGGCCCACTAGCCGAAAACCCACTAGACGAAAACTACTACTCCCAACCTCACAGCCTAATTCAGCATTAACTCTGGTTCTCCTTTGTCTGTACGCCCACAGCGCGCACTGCTGCTGGCATTTCGAAATTACGGAAAACGGATATACGGCGTTCAATTTTACTACCGTCAGAAAAAAATCATACGTGAAAACCAAAGAAAAGCTCCTGTTTTCTTTACACACCCTGTACAACAATCTCATACAGAAATTTTCTTAAGTGTGCGTGCCGGCCTCTATCTTACGTTAAGTTCAATTTGCGTCGTTGTAGCAATATACTAGGTGAGTGTAGTCGCGGAATCCATGTGCACGGTATCACTCTGTTAGGTTATCTTCCCTTATATTCTCGCTTTATTTCCCACCGTAAAAAAAATCATAACGCAATTTAACTAGTGCTGATGCAAAATATTGTGCAGATCCCATACACTATGGTAATCGACGTTATGCGAAGCATTTTGCAAGCAGTTGGCTATGCAGCATTGTTTAGAGAGAGAGAGAGGAAGAGAAACGGGGTGGGAAAGACAGGGAGGTTAACCCGAAAAGATTCTGGTTTGCTGCCCTACACTGGGGAAAGGGGAAGGGGAATGAAAGGCAGAAAGAATAGGGGAGAGAAAAGCAGTCACGAAAAAAAAAATGTGGCAGTTTCACCCGAAAGGCGAAACATCAATTGCGATAGCAGATTAGTGGAGAGCTATATGGAGAAAGGATAGTAGTTTTATCATCTGTGTAAACTTGGACATGCAGCAGCAACAGCAACGCGCAGAACTGTTGTCGATGCCGTCGCCGTTTTGCCCGCGTTCGCACCGAACGCGCGTGGCGTTGGTGACTGTTGCCAGGGCCTCTGGGGACGGTTCGGAGGTTTTCGACGAGATCAGAACGGGAAACTCGTCGAGCAGCGTCGGAAGTCTTTACCACCTACTCGCCTCGCAACGTTTTTATATAAATACGCTTTTGGTGCCGCAGCTAAACGTCGCCTCCCCTCCCTCCCTCCCTCCCGTCCCCCCCCCCCCCCTCGGCCTTTCGCGCGATGGAAGAAGTCACGTTTGCTCTATATATATGGTGATTGCAAAGGAGGAAAGAGACGCTTAATTCTGCAGCCCTTCAGGGAGCACGGCGCAGAACGCGCGTTTGTTCTCCGCCGTGCGTCCGCTCCAAGTGAAAGCGCGCGTCCAACGCGCCCTTTCACTCGCACATACAGCGTCCGGCGCGCGGCGACGATTTCATCGCCGATGACGTCATACGAAACCTCGCGGTGATGGCAACGGCGACGCCGACGGCGGAAATCCTCTTTGAGTGTCCATATAATTGGTATCGCAATAAAAGGCGAAAGCTTGCACTAGGCCGCGCAAAGCTCAAGACACAGCGAAGCTGGCCGATTGATTACGTCTCTTGGTTGTAGCTAGGTTGAACTTGGCTATGTCGAGGTATAAACTTGGTTGTAGCTAGGCCTATACTTCTTTAAAGCCTTCCTCAGTCGGTTCGGGGACGCGGCCGAGCTTGTCCATGTCTATCCTCACGTTGTAGAACTTCTACAACGGAGTCTCGACTAGGTACTCGAGCCACGCGTATATCCTCCGTTTACAGACCATACCAGTCTTGTATATCGGCCTGGCCAAGAGCCTCCACTTCAAATGGACGTCGATCGCCACGTCATCCGGCACGCTTCGAGGTAGCTGATGATGATAGTTGCTCACCGTTGCAATGACGACAACGCGTTCCAGCAGACCCGCTCCTTAAATACCTCTCTCCCTCGGACTTACGGCCGTCACTGCGCGTTGCATAGCGCAGCTTGCAACACCGACACCGAGTTCCAATGCCGACACCGCGTTCCACCGTGTTGCAATGCCGACAACGCGTTCCAGCAGACCCGCTCTGTGAATGCCTCTCTCTCTCTCTCGCTCTCATTTTCTTTATCTCTCTCCCGAGCATAGTGCGCAAAACCTCTTCTTCACCTCGCAGAGTATTGGCACGAGCGCGTGCGAACGCGCCAGCTGCGGACGAAGATGACGACGCTCGAACGCAATCATATGATTCGCATAAATGCATGTTCTGCAAGCGAGGCTGTATAGCCTAGTGGTTACGACGCTCACCTTAGGACCGTGGGTACATGGGTTCGAATCCCTCATCGACAAGAAAGTTTATTTTCTTTCTTTCTTCATTGCTGATTATGATAGTTTCTTAATACGAACCACAAATTATGGCTGGCTTAAACAGCTTCACTGTTAAAAGAGAGACGAGGTTGGAAACGTTCGTGAGAACTAAAGTCTGTCAGATAGTCCACTCCACGGCCGCTGGAAAAAAAAGTGGACGAACGCAAAAACCTCAAGAGTGCCTAGACTCACTTGTGTGACGACTGTATAGGCCGGCGCTCCAGGACTGTCTGCTCAGAAAGCGGCCGGTCGTCATGATGCGCCAGCAGTGGAGACACGCAGCACTATCCTCCCATCCGATGCGGAAAGCAAACGACTTCGTACATGCGACGCCCAAGCCACAATCGGCAAAGTACCGTTGGTTCTGGTCGGGATAGTCCAAATTGTGATCGAAGTCGAAGACTGGGGTCCAGTCGATGCCAACGTGTGTGCTGAAAACTAGGTGTGTTCCACAACGTCTGTGTGGCAACGTTTGCAATCGCTGATGGATCTGTTCTTGACAGCGGGGTTGGTTCCTGCACGCCGGGTTCCACAAAGCGTTACCAGGTTGACCAATGTGCTTGTGTTGTCAATCCAGTATTTGTATGTTTGACGCAGTTACAGTGAACTAGAATTAACGCAAGAGTGCTTGTGTGTGACAACAGCAACACGATGACGACGACGATTGCTTGATTTCTAAGAACGATCGAATTTATGTGAGCGAGTGGCATGGAGGTGCGAAATGGGTAAGAAACGGAGAAACGAAATGTTCACTGATGGCAACACTTGGTATCCTCTCCGGCGTTCGGAAATCAACACTCGTAGTAAAATTACTTTTCAATCGCTATTTGAGCGGATGCACACACCACCGGTGTTCTGCAGTCGAGATGCCGGTATCTTGTTAACGCGTGCCTCCTGGCCGGAGCGCAGGTTGCACGCAAGAATCGGAGGCGAATCGGAATGCGAAGCTCAAATGACAATGCAACGACCATGACACCATCGCCAACACGAGCATATTGCCATTGACCCAAGTTAGTAGAGAGCTTGGCCCCCTGGGTTGGCATAAGTTTTGTCATGGTAATAATGCCATACCGTGCATGCATGCTTGTCATGAATTTATATCATTTTTGTCACGCATGGCAAGACATTCACGGGAATCATATCATGGCTTGACATGCAGACATGCTAGAATATGCATTCATGCCAGTCATGTTATGACGTGGATGTAATGACATGTCATTCATGCAGTGCATGTAAGTCATCACACGCATATCCAGAATGTATACCCAAATAAATAAATGTATGTCATGTCATTCAATCTTTTAATGTTATGTGATCTCATTTATAACATTCATGTCATGTCATCCTTGCCATAAAACGGTTGCTATTCATGTTAGGTCCATTGTTTACCATGTCATATATCCGGATATCCATTAAATTAAAATGATATGACATGCATCACATGAATGACCTGACATGTATGACATGAGGTGATTGTCATGAATGACTTAACGACATGAGGTGATAGCGTCGTAGTCGTTTCTTTAACTGTGTATGTGTCTGGATAATATGTGACGAGACATGTGTGCATGACATGGCATGACATGTTCATGCATGTCTTTTCATTTATGTCATGTCATTCATGTCAGGCCATGCACGCATGTTATGTGATTCATATCCAGATATATATCGAGTTAAAGTAACGATCATGAAATAGATGCCATGACAAGCGTGTGATGTAACTGACGTCACGACATGACACCCGTATGTATGTCTTGTCATGCATGTCATGACACACATGACATGTTATGCAATTCATGCCATTCATTTCATGACATTTATGTAATGTCATCCATGTCAGGTCATGCATGAATGACATTCATATCCTGATACATATCGGACATGGGCCTGGACTCGTGCTTGTGATGCGTTGTTATTTCACCTCATTTCTCCCATCATCATCCCCCATTATGGGCCTCTTTCTTCCCCTCTTCCCCTTCCCTTACGTAGGCCAGATGCTCCATTTCCCGGCCGACCTCTCTGCATTTTACAATAAAAAAAAATGCTTCTTCTTATACATATCGAGTTGTAAGAAACGACCTCAACGGCATCCGGTCATTCATACCATTCCTCTCATGACAAACTTGTCATGACTAATACTTGTCATAACATGTCATTCATGTTAGGCATGCATGCATGTCATGCCCCCCCCCCCCCCCTTCTCGTGCCTATTTTCATATGTACCTTGTTGAATAAATGACCACGACGGCATCACGACGTAGGAGGATAGATAGATAGATAGATAGATAGATAGATAGATAGATAGATAGATAGATAGATAGATAGATAGATAGATAGATAGATAGATTCAATGTACCTTAAGTTCCCAAAGAATGCTTCACATTAAATATATCGGGAATAACATCCCCATCGAAGTAATTGCGGTTTTCGAGCTTTTTGTTCAAATGCGTACCGTCCACGAATCGTTACGCGTAATTCTAACTGTACACGTACCAGACTTTTAAGGTGCGGCCCTACGTAGTTTATCATTCATCCCTGCAATATTCCAAAGGTATTGTTCGCTTTCTGCTCTGGACTTTTTTTCTGCTCTGGACGTCGGGTCGTATTAGAATCTCCATTTGAATTAAATGCAAGTAAATAATTGGATAACAACTGAGTAGTTTTTAAGAAGAGCCTCATTGTTTCACAGTTAACTTTTAAATTACATTCACCTCGTTCACTAGGCAAGTGTCTTTTTTCTGGCGAATCTTTTTTTTTCTGGCCATGAAAAGATGTACACTGTGAAAGTGTCCAACAGCATGCTCGTTGAAACTAGCTGCGTTCTTACGTTTCCGGCGCTTTAACTCCGAATAGCCCTTGTGAGCTGATGGGCCGATCCTGTTTGTTCGTTCGTTTATTTCGGAAACGTCACGGTGATCTTTGGCTCATGTACTCCGCAGAACAGCTAACGGCACGATAACCTGGACGACGGCAGCATGACGAGGCTACTTCGTCGAGTGACGTCTAAGACAGCCAAGTGCTGTCTTTGAGGAGCAGGGTGAGAATGACGGCTGCGTTTAGAATCGCGCTGTGTTGCGCCCGACAATTGAGTATTTTTTTGCGAGCTTACTACTAAAGTCAAATTCAGTAAAGGTCATATTCGCGGAGGACTCGCGAACCAGGTTTGTTTTTCTTGCATTCCCTACTTACCATGAATGGCGCTTCGGACAGCATGCGTCTGCTGATGCATGATCCGTAGGTTGCTGGTGAGCCTTTTTAGCGTTGTCGAAGAGCTTCCAGGAGTTTTGCAGGTGGTATTGGAAGCTTCTCAACGCTTTCCGGGAGTGCAAGGAAATTCTTGTTAATATCATGTGTGTGTCTCTAAGCGTACCGAAGAGTAGAGGGCCCACGACTGCTGTTCGGAGTAATTGAGTTAAGGGAATAGAAGAGTCACTGGAGTCAGGATACTTTTTTTTTATTTTGTCTTTTACACACTCCTTCTTGGTATCGTTATAACTGCCAAGAAAGGGCCTGCTGAGACTCAGAGCCGCTAGTTCAAATTTTCATGGTTACCTTGAGAGTACTGAACAGCTGCTCTACCACTGCCCCGAATTCGGTGGCCAAAGGCTTTCTGTCGGTGGTAACGCTAAGGAGACTTGGCAACATATCGCCTACTGAGCAATAAATATTCAAGCCATGGCATCTAGAACCATAGTAGAGCTGTTGCAGTACCAGTGCGCAAGCTATTCGACTAGCTCTAAATGCTTGGCGGACGCTAACCTACGGTGCGCGCGTATTCCCTCTCTAGCTTCTATCCATACTCTATTTTTGTTTTTGTTTTAGTAAAGGGAAGCGTGAAAAACAGAAATCTTAAGAGGGCAGAGAGAGAACTCATCAGGCAATAATCACCAGACCTTCCCCTGTCGAGGAAATGGGGGTAAGCAAAGCTTGCCGTGCGTGTACCTGACCTACTACTTTTCCTTCCTTTTCCTACTACGTTTCCTTCCCTTTCGTACTACTTGTCCTTCCCTTTCCTTCTACATCACTGTTGTCGCTTGCGTTCGATGTCTCGAGTTTGCTTGGCGGCGTGGTTAGCAGCATTCGCCCGCCCATTGCCGCTTGCGATTATTCGAAATTAAATTGCTTCAAAAATAAATCTGTCCGTCAGAGGAGGAGGGAAAACTTTATTTACGTCAGATGCAGAGTTATTTGAATTACTGGGTTTCTTCTGCTAGGCGGTGTGAGGTGGCCGTAAGCCCTTGACTTTCGGAGACCTCCAAAGCCCAGTTGACGGTCCGGAGCTGGACCGTGGGATCCGAGCTGGACACCGCTGTGTCCGTCACGTAAAACAATGAATAGATCATACCCCCCTTAAGCAATGGCTTATACACCCGTAAACATGGCCTCCCCATTACGACGACAGATGAGAAGTGAACGCTGGAATGATGAGCGGCAACGGCGCCAGTTGTGGCAGAAGACGACAACGACGAACGTGGGAGCAGTGGCACGAACGTGTCCCGAGCACGAGTGCAACCCGAGGGGCGCAAGCGAGCCAGTTGCGGAAGAAGACGACGTCGAGCCACTGATAATGACGATACCGCGTACACTGACCCCGACACAAGTGAGCCTATAAAGCTTCGCTTAAAAGCTGGGGGTTAACCATGGTTGAGTCCGGTTAGCTGCCCTGCGCTGTAGAATAGGAAAATATATAGGATTAATGGATGAGTAGAAGCAAAAGCTCGCAGAATTCACGCACGCACATGCACAAGCGATAATCGTTCAATCAGTCACAGGCAGTCATTTAGGCTGGTGAATCTCAAAAAACGCAGTCGCGCTCTCGCGGCTCGTCGCCAACGCAACGAGCCATGGTCCCAGGATCTTCTGTTCAGTGAATACCTGTCATCTGATTTTCCTAAAGGGGTCCGAAGGGCAAGTGTCTGCTGTGGAAACCTGAGCGGCATAAAGCAATAGCAATCCCGTGTCGAGCAAGGTCGTCTTTAGAATGTCTAGTCACTCTTTGACTTTTATTCTTGACAGGACTACTAACTGCGTGGTCGCTCTACGTCATTGTAAATTTGGCCTGCTTTGTTTTCGACGCTCATGATTTTGATTGTTGATGACACGTTTTGGCTATTCTTCCGCCCTCACTGTGCGTGTAACCAACGATGATGCTTACTCCTCATGCTTGTGAAAGTAATAGCTTTCTTGCGTGCTGAAGAAGGCCGAAGCCAGCAAGGGGATAGTCGCCGCTGCTATGCACATGTAGCAGATGACCTGCGAACGTTGAAATGGAGTTGAAAATTTGCCCTTACTACGTGGTCTTTGCAGCCATGCTTACGTAGAGCTACAATGTATTTGGAAATCAAATCGAATTGTGTGGTTTAACGTTCCGAAACTGCACAGTGGGTTCTGAGGGACGTCGTAGTGCGGGGGTACCGGATTAATTTCCACCATCTGGGGTTCTTCAATGCGCACCTAAATCGAAGTACACGAACATTTGTAGGCAGCCCCCATCAAAATGCGGCCGTCCCGGCCAGGAATCAAACCCACGACCAGGAACAGAACAGCATAGCCACTGTGTAACCACAACGAGTGATCATTTGTCTTAAAGGTTCGTGGGGGTTACAGACACTTGCATATCATGCTGCTTGTTTGACGTCCACTAAGGTCGCGAGTGAACCATTAGGAAGGTGATTTGTGTTTACTGTCCCATTTTGGCTCTTTCATCACTTGCTGTTTCCGCTTACCTGAACATCTTTTTGAAGTGCTCTTACTAAGCACACTGCTAAACAAATTTTCAACTGAATTACATGCCTAAGAATGCAATAACCAGTAAGAAAACCACTGCTACGAGGCGTTTTCATTGCATGGCAATATTTTTTCGAGGTATTTATTTATTTACTACCCAGGTGGCATCGAAAGGTCATCTCTTAACAAAACTGAGAATTGCAGTTTCTGAAATAACTAGAGCAATTATTTCTATTAATTTCTCCTACTTTCTCTACTCAAGGTGACGACGTGAGATGATGCAAAAGAATACACTGAAACCATTGATTTCCGCGAACAGCAAACGGCATAAACTTAGCTGCAAGCAGATCAGGCAACCAGGTAAAGAGAGGTAATAAGCGAAGGTTATCAGAAAGGAAGTAAAATCAGCAAAGGAGTAAAGGTTTATAGCAGAAAGAAGACGAGGACAAGAAACACAGTGCGCAGGACTCGTCCTTTCATGCTTGTCTTTTAGCGCTATAATATTCACAACTCTTTGTAATGCACCAAGTCGCCCCAAGAAAACGTTTTGATAAGCTATCAACAAACAAAGGCAACAATGAAACGGTAATATGAACAAAATTGAAGGACTCTTCTCCGCCGTATAATCAGGCAAATCCCTTTCACTTCTGCTGTCGGGTAAAATATGAATTGGAAAAATGCGAAAATGCGAATGAAAGCGGTTGGAAAGGAGCGCCAATCTATAATGGGGAAGCTTCTCAATAATACCATAAGGAAAATCTCCATGCCGCGGTTTACACATCGATAGGCCGCGGTGATGCCGTGCCATTCGATTGGGCCCATAATTCATGCGCCGCTACTCTTCTAACCTACGGATGGGCACCTCACTGCGTGAAGAGCAGCACGAAATCATTTGTAATTTAAAAGCAATGAGAGGCCCAGGACTGCATAAGTTTTTTTAAAGCTTTACATGGCGGCGTGCCCTTGACAGGGATGTCTGTTTGCGTCGATAACCGGAGATGTGTGCAGTTGGCGTACAAAATAAAATGCAGCTTGCACGTAGTACATGGTCCGGACGATACCTACGAAGAAGGAGGCGTTCTGTTGCCCCATGGAGTACTGTGATCGAAAATGCAGTGCCATTATTGGGGACATTTTCAAATCTCGATTAGGGCAGCGGGCGAGACGCGCTTGGATTTCCATTTTCCTTCTGAGAAAGCCATAAATAGAAGGGAAAATCTATATCGATTCTCGATATGCATAATAGATCGCCGTTGGTTTTTCCTGTTTATATCCTCTTTCTCTCTAGTGAACCTCCCATCCTATACCACCACCCCTCCGTTTCAAGAAATAAGAAAAATACTTTCAAGTTTCATTTTTGGCGACGCTCACTTCTCTTAAGACAAACGTCGAAGGATGCGGGGGAGACGCGACCGCGCCAGAAACGTAGAAAAAAAAATCAAAGTCATCGAAAAAGTTTTTGCTCCTGTTTGGAGGTTCCCTGTGCTCTTCTTTATTTGCATCTCTTAACATATATCCACAGGCACGCCGCGCGCGTTTTACCCGCCCTTCCGTTTCCCCTCCGATCTGCCCATTTTTCCCTCGCTCCTTTCTTCCCCACCCCCTCTTCCCGGCGGCGGGCCCTCGTCCTCCAGCGATGTTCCGCCGATCTAGACGGCGCATGCGCAGCCCGAGCTTGCGCAAGCGCGAAGGGGGTCGATCCCCGAGAAGGTCTCACGTGGGTATACGGCTTTTTTCGGAGCACATCGGTGTTTGGCGGCGGAGCCAGAAGCAGGCGCGCGGAGCCGCGCAGCGCGGTCGTCGTCTCGGCGATGGGACTCTGCGGTCTGAGCTCGTGCCCGGCGTCGCGTCTTTATTTTGCCCAAAGAATGCATGCCCCGCTGCTCTTCGCGGTTCTCTCGCTCGCGCTCCCAAACGCCTGCGACGTCGTGTTGTCAGCGCCGAAACATTGCGTTTGGGACCGGCGTTGACGCGCCGGCGATGTGCTAACAACCCGTGCTCACGTGCCACGCGCTCGTCCTCAGGCGACTCCACTCCGCTTCCGGAAGACGACGTTGTTTCGCCGTGCTGGCTGTGTGACAGTCTCTTCTTTGTCCTCTAGCTTGTGCTTCATGGACAGACCTCCTGTCTGGGACGAACACTGGGAACTCTCTTGCAAAGAAAAATCGTCCTCGCGACTTTGACACTCGCGACGACCGTGCAAACTTTCGTGCGCGCGCCTCTGGAACTTTCAAGTCCGAGCTGAGCGCTGACTCTCCTTACCACTTCGTTGGCTCCTGCTTTTCCTGACGTTCGTCGGAGACCATGGAAGCGTCTTCGGTCGGCTGGCTCCTTTGTATTCCGCTCCTTCTTTGGACAAACCTCGGCGCTACCGGAATCGAAGGTAAGTACCGACATTCGCTTCTTCCTTACCGCCTTCATTGTTTCGCTCGCTTCTATTTTAGAAACAAGGGTTGGTTTCTCTTCAGAATGAAAGGCACGTCCAACTTTTCACCGACGCTGCCATTGCTTTTTCTTTCTTCTTGGAGCGCTGTCAGCGCCCTCAGGCGCGTCAGCTTACCGTGAGCATGTCATGGAGACAAGTGAGGCAAAACTGCACATGCAGTCAGCTCATGGATAAAGTAACAAGAGGAACATTCTCCTAAACTCAATCATTTAAAAAAAATATTTTTCATAATGCACACAATGTGCAAGTGATGCCGGTGTTGCAAGAGTAATACATACCGTGAGTCTCTTTTCTGAAAGTTAAGCGTTTCGTGAAGTAAAGGAGCTAAACATTTGCTGTAAGCAAAATATAGTAGTCGTGCACGGCGTTAATGAAGAACCAAGCATGAAATAGTCATATCTTCATGTCTAGTGTAACTGGTCACACCCGATATTATAAAGAATTCTAATTGATTTATAATATCGGTTGTCGCTGGCTGGTCATTAGAGTCTGATTTAAAATATGTTATTAGCAACTGTCGTATATACCCAGAAAAAAAAATGGTTAAAAATCACCCCTAGAATGTAACATGGGCCTCGCTTTCTACCACACTCGGTACACGGACGGTGGTCAGCTAACTTGTATGATGCTCTCCTATAAGCGCATCCTTAGCTTTCACTGCTTTCGGGGCTTTCAAAACGCAGTCAGGGACCTCTGAGACACCTTCTTGGCGCTTTCGACCACTTCGCTATTCATAGTTGGTTTCTGTAAGATTACAGTGGTACCTCTTTGGTGATTTATTATGTGGGCTATAAATGTCTACGGCTATCCACCGAAACAAAATAACCATGTATCATGCGACTGCGCACCGTCACGTAACCACTCCCCATACGTAACGCGGCTTTAACGAATGATACGCCGTGCAAACACGGCCGTACTTCAACGTCGACCATTGCAGAGGCAAATGAGAACGGCGTCACTTCGTCGACGTGAAAAATGGTACTAAGTGAACGCTTTACTCAGGAATATTTCGTCCGTCACACGCAACTAAGGATTGGCATCATACTCAGTCAATGATATTCATAAGTGACCCGTATCGATTGACACTCGGAGCATAAATTTTATTCTTCACATGCTCAATTGTAAATGGTGATCGCTCTGCATTCACCTCATTCACTATTTTGTGAACTTGTTGCATGCGTTACATTGTCCTAATTGGCGCAATTTTGCAAAAAATGACAACCTGGAAAACAAACCGAAATGTGTCATATAAATTGTACGGGCAGTTACTTATAGCGAACGAATACTTTTCATAAGTCGTTGAACTGTTGCATTAGACACAATTATATATATATATATATATAAACTAAAAACGTGTCTTAAAACTCGCGTCTCTCGGGACCCTGGGAAAGAAGACTGTACGTTGGTGTTCACACGTCATATTCAGGAGCAAGTACTTTTTCTTTTGCCTACGAATTGAGCAAGATATATAGAAAGCATGCTGGAGGGGATTCTTTACACTGTAATGCTCACATTGCAGTAACTCTGACTGAATGAAGCACGTCTCTGTCTGCAGGTGCGAACAGATTCTTGAACAGGGACAATAAAAAAAGACTTATTTCGTGCCCACTTGACTGATCAGTGTATGAGTTACAATCGAGTTTAAATCAGTATGAATGTGTGATGCCTGTGGTTTTTGTAGGCTTCGTTTTTAATAAGTACCAATTAAAGCCAGTTATATGTGTGTCACTGTTTTGAACAGGTGGTAGTTAATCACAAAGTAGACGCAGCTAAGTTTGATCAAAGTATTGTTACGCAACTATATTACGCTTTCATCAGCTACGTCTGCCCTAATAGAAGCTAACCTGATCATCAAACTTTAGCAGCCAGTCAAAATTATCTCAAGTTGCTGCAAGTACATTTTTTAAAAGTCTCTTTCACGTACAGGAAAACTGCCGTCACTCTCAATAACTTTGAATCTGTCAGAAACGGCATAAACCTTATGCAGCATCTGAACACAATTTGCACTGAAAATTTCAAATAATATTTCGTGCTAATAATCAGTTGACGCAAAAAAGCAACATGTACAATTGGGGTACTGTACAGGTGTCATAACTAGAAAAGGTTTTTTTTTTTCGCTAAATTTTGCTACCGCCTTGTAACTCTGTGAAAGGCGCACCAAACTTGTGCAGCTGCTTTTGCACGACAACAAAAATGTCAAGATTAAATAGCCAGAAATTGTTTAGATTATAAAAATCGCTGATATTTTCCAATGAATCTACTGTTGAACACGAGAAAATGTGAACACGTTACCTAATCGGTACGTCCCACGCAGTGCCCACTTAATGGATTTAAACAGTCTTCGCTTCCCTTAACAACGTGGATACCTGAGCGAATGGCGGGATCTTTGTGTCTTGCGTGCCATGAAAGTTTGCCACTTTCGCGCGGGATTTCCCCGAAGACCAATCTTAGCAGAAGGGCCAACGGGAGACGGAGTGCAGGCTGCTACAACATGGAACCAATTTGTGAGTGCCAAAACGACGACCACTGGTGTAATTATCAAATATTTACAATTAACTATGCACTTGTGCTGATTCCGTTGTCCAACGTTCTTGCGTGGAAATCGCCAAACACAATGTAAGGCAATGTCATTTTCACGTGCGGCATACAAGCCTTACTTTTCAGTTGAACTAAGAGAAGGTGAAATCGCTTGCCGCAGACGCATTATATTACGCAACGGTGATTTCGAAATATGCGGAAAGAAGTTTCAGGCCACTTCACATAACATGCCAATAATTGTTATTCGCGGCATTTCATCCGCAGAATTCGAGGACACTTAGATTTCAAAATCTATGCGTCGCCAAGAATTCTGGTACCCGAAACATGTCCGAAAGCAAGTTCTAGTGCAAAATGAGGAATGTTTAATAGCGTTTTATCCGTTATCGCTTGCGTCCGCTTTGTTTTTCAGGATCTTTATTTGCATAAATTGCTGCTTAATGACTAACAAAACTTGGGATTTGGAACGCACAACGCCAGCATGCTAAAATACCCAGAGAGAGAGTCGATGGAGCTGTGCAAGACAAACTGAAAGATCTCCATTTGTATTCGTAAAGCTTCTCTTACATAAGACCATTTTCCTGTGCTCACCCGCTACTCATGACCGCAAAATTCACGATAAAGAGATGATCACAGTGGTCACAATTGTCAAGAAAACCTTTGCGAGCATAGGCGATGAACCTTATAGGCTTATGAACTTAATTACTCTACCGGTGGTTTGTGGTTCAGCCTTAGCGGGAAGAGAGCAACGCGAAGATTAAAATAAAATAAAATTGTAATGCAAATCGGTATCACGGGGGGAGGGCGAAGTGCAATTTCGTGTTGTAGTATCACAGCCATGAAATTTGCTGATTACAAGCCAACTAATATGAAGTGAGAAGCGACGAGCACTCTTGAGCCCTGCTTAGGTAAACTTGGAGGCATAACATTATTCCTAATATATAATCAGCAATTTTGAGAAGGCATGAATTTCATGTGTGGTGCGCCTTGATCTGCCTCGCTGAACTGGCAGTCACGCGACCAAGGACAAGGATGATTGGACAGGAGAACACATTGTTTAATTTGCTCTTTTGTAATTTAAGGTGTAATAAAAATAAATAAATAGTAACGAAGCAGAACCGCCATTCAGTTAGGCGCTTCACCATCGTTTAAGTCAAAGGATGAAGTGCCGGTTAGCCAGGCGCATCAGCAGCATTTTACGTACGGGCCAGTTCGGATGCTCGTTGACGTTTTCGTCAACGGCCTGGCGTTTCAAAATAAATAAATAAATAAATAAATAAATAAATAAATAAATAAATAAATAAATAAATAAATACGGAATAATTTTTATGATATCCTCAATGTAACCCTCTAAATTCATTTTGTTGTGCGCAAAAGTTATATGAAGCAATTTTTTCTTTCCGAGATGGGGAGAAAACGGTGTTGCTTGTTCGTTTCACCCTCGAGTGCTTTTAGGGCCTAATTTCAAGCACGAAAGAATGAAATTTATATTTTCAGAGGCCATCTTTATTATGATCAGCTAAAAATGTGAACTCGGAGAATAAGCCCATAACTCAAATTTTCTTCACCGCGAACGCATTGAGGTTGCGTAATAATGGTAGAACACCCGCTTCGCTATCGTATGGTTCTTGGTTCGAACCCACGTAAATTGCTGAGAACGTCCTGACATTTTCGTTTCTGATACTTCGAGTATGTTACAAAGAAAATCTAATGGGCGTCAAGAGAACTGCTTATTATCCTAGTTGGCCGCCCGTGTCGTCGTCTATGTGTATACCTTCTTGTGCGTGTCTTATTTGCTGCAATTATGATGAGTAACATGAGGACAAGGTGCGAGCAGGAGCCAACGTTTCGACAAGTGGACTTGTCTTCTTCAAGGCGAGCATATGTCGCCTTGAAGAAGACAAGTTCACTTGTTGAAACGTTGGCTCCTGCTCGCACCTTGTTCTCGCGTTACTCATCGTCTTGAATCGCCATCTCCCGCATTTCCCGTGTTTTCCCTGGATTGCGGCAATTATGTATTTCAGCCCTAATGTCACAGGGATACTGTTATGATCGGCCTGGAATTCAGCGCCGCATGTTTGGGCAATGTTCTAGCTCGCTTTCCCTTGTAGAGCTAATCGCTCTCATCTACGAGAAAACATCACCCCTATGGTCCCTGCCACGTCCTGAACTGACCCGGGCAACAAAGCAAGCCGCCAAGGGGAGGAGGCCATTGACGTCACAAATCGACATGAGGACCAACGGTGTGCGGCGAACACTTAGACATTGGCATTTCCATGGGCGCACCCACGGCCCCTTCCGACAATCAAGACACCATGATGGGTAAAAGACCTTTTCTGTGGAGGCCCCTTCCCTTTCTTGTCAATGGACCTCACCGCCGATTGTCTCGGCTATACGCGGGAGGTTATTTAAGGCTGCCCTGACCCCCGTGTTAACCAGAACCACTCGGGTTTCCGATCGAACCACCACCTTGTACAAATGATGTCAATACTTCTCGTTTTCATCCTCATGATGCCCACCATCGTCATCATCCCCTAATTGCTGTGGTGAAGACTGACTTTCCCCGATCCAGATCGTATCAATATCCCGATAACTAGCGCTCATAGCGCAGTAATAAAATGAAATGTTTCAGTAGAGTTATAGTAGTTTGACCTAATCCGTTCAGGATAAGGCTATGCTTAGACGAAGAGTTATTTTTCAACTCATAGCGGCCACTGCGGTCAGACAAACAAATAATGGATTCTGTGAGCGTCTCTTCGAACCAATAGATGGTGAGGAGGTTGCTACGAGTGGTTTCACAGTGGTAGCAGTTTTGTGTTCACGTCACTCAACCGTTTACATTGCAGTGGTTTTCTCTACAGGTCACTAAAAATGACGCTTAATGAGACTGAACACGCGCCTTCGCTTCGTACAGATATCTGTGTATCGGGCGTTAAGCCGGCTCTAGCCCTTCTTCGTAAGCACATAGCATGCATAGTAATGCTCAGGCAATACCTGCGATTGTCTTCCTACGTAGTGTCCCCGATATGACAGTATGGATACGTTTGTGTACACTGCATGCTCTAGTTGTTCATCGCAGTGAATCGATACCTGCGCAGATCCGTCTATTCCGGGCCGCAGAAAGCTGCTGCTCGTATCTCCCTCTGGCACTCTCTCTTTCAAAAGTAATGATGATGATATATACCACCAGTCTACGCACATGCACAACAGCCAAGTAGTATAGACGTTTCGTACCGAATAGCTGGTCTGGCGGCGGTACTTTGCTACGATTCTTCTCATTTTTCACCCTTCTTGCTCTTCCTCAATAGCTTGCACGAAGCCGCGCGCCCCCGCTACCACAGGTATCGGCAGTTTGGCGGGACAGATAATAAGGAATTAATATAATCACAGGAAAAGAATTCTTAGAAAATACCCCCCGCCCCTCCCCCCCCCCCCCCCTTTTTTTTATCTCTAGGTCGGAAAGTGTGACCAACTTTACAGCACGCGTTTGCTAACGCTAGGAGGCACATCAACCTTTTTTACGTGTTATCACTAAACTAACACGCGCGTTGAAGTTTTTTTATTATGATAAAATTGATAACACGGTACTGGCCTCTCAATTTAGGAGCACCCGCCGTTCAAATTATTCGTTCTAGTCTATAGATGTTCACTGACATAATTAAGGAGCAACTGGCAAAGACCGTACTACTGCAGGTGACAAATGACGCTAGCGTGCTTTCGGATGGCGCACCACGAATACAAACCGCTTTTAGTGGGCCCCATTGAGCGAGATGTATCTTCCAGTTTCTGTTTATAGAGTCCCGGTGGATGTCTAAATCTACTGGTTCCTGCAGATAGCTCGCCTCGTGTATGTATTGCCTTGATAAATAAATTTCCCTGGCAAGCTATCGTAATGGCCAAGAAGGGGAGTACTGTGATTGAGATACTTCCTGCACCGCTTCAGACAACTCCGGTAGGTGGGTCTAGCGGCCGACCGGCAGCCGGAACAATGCCCAGGCGCGCATATTGCCTGACATGATAGACCATCCATAGAACTCAGAGGCTCTGTGCCTGTGTCCTCGCTTTTTTGTTCACTGAAGTCGTACGACCACACTGGTGCGTTGGAACTGCTACTATTCCTATTCCTTATTTCAGTGTATGTGCAGGCTTAGCGTCCATATACCGTACGACTGTTCATGTGAGCCTCTCAATACTTGCGTTTTATTTTATGAAGTGAGATGAACGGAATAGTGGCCTTCCTTTCATATCTTTGCAGGCACTGCCTTGCTCTTAGCGTCTAAACCCTAGAAACGTGAATGTTCCTGTTTTGCATCACAAATACAGCCATATCAACCAGCTCTCTATGTTCTTGATGTACTTGTTACATTTCACAGCAGAAAATGTGTATAGAAATAAAGAGACAGACCCAGCGTGGAAATTAGATTGTATAAGAGGCAGTGACGTCGGCCTCATGTATACTCCTCTGGAATACAACACTGCACCTGCGGAAGAGATCCATAGAAAGAACTATAGTTGTATCTGCTTATGCTCAGACACGCGCACACCTCTGTGAGGCTTTTGCACCATCGTCGAATCTATTGCGCGGCATGACCGCCAACACATTTTCTTTGGAATCCGACTGTCGACAAAAGTCAGTTGCATTTTGTCGCTCCGTGCTTCATGACGAGCGGAAGGCTTCATATTTGATATTTTTTTGCCTACCGCTAGAACATCATTCGATTCCAGTGACTTTCTGGCAATTACAAATTCCTCGTCTCCCGTAATAGCACCCCGTGGAGGGTACAAAAAGCAGACATGTTCAAAACAGTTTTTAAGAAGAAACTGGTGGATGCATGGTTCAGCTTCTCTCTTTGGTGTGGTTATCATTGATCATATGCTCAGTTCTGAAAAAAAAAGAATTACTATTATGGCTTCAAGCAATGTTACAGGTAGAATGTAAAGTAGCATTACCTAAACCAACTTCGCAGTAGGCCAATCTTGGGTCTGTGGCATAAGGTCACACCATAATCCGCATTATCAGGAGCCATGCTTTGTAGAGATTCTTTTCATCAATTCTTTTTATTGCGCGCCATTCGCCTCGACGACATTAGGGGCACTGCTTGATGCGAACCAGTGACGAATGTAAAACTGAAGGATTCGAGACAAAACCCAGCCTCACAGTCCAACATACTCAGTAAACTGTGCGTTTCCACTCGACTTGCAACGGCATTAGGCTTACTGTAGAGCAGTTCCAGAAAAACAATAGCTTCACGTGCTTTGGCTACACCAAACGCGTATAACAAGCTTTTTCTCAAGTTGAATTTGTTTGCGAAGCTCGCAGATAATCGACGGTGACAAGAAAACTTGCTCTAGCGCTGGCGTTCACGCTATTCTGGCGTTCACGCTGGCGTTCACGCTGGTGTTCATCACTATGACCGGTTGAACGCACGATTCGCTTTCCTATACTCACAGAATCGGCTAAGTCTTTTTATTATCATCGGAAGGCCGAAGATTTGTAAAAGGTCACACTATGTAGAGAACATAATATTACCAACTCTTATATGAGCGTGTCATTATAACTTCCAACGCAATCTTCTGTAGAATGTTTTTCACAGAAAATGATGCAAGAACAGCCTCAGTTTTTTTTTTTTTTTTTTGTCTTTTCGTTTAGTTGACATCGAAGCCTGAGAATAATGACCACCTTGAGGGCTAGTAATTTTTTTCACAACGACAGAAAGAAAAACAAACATGGAAGGAGTACTGCATTGTACAATTGCGTCAAGGGTGAGAGGTTGGTCAGCCGTGGACACACATATATTGGGTGTACCGACAGGGCGGCGATGTTTTCTCGCAGGATCAACGTTCTTCTCGGCTAGGCGACACACAACATGTCGCCATTTATCGTCTCTGAGCCCCAGATGGTTCAGGTCGCCCCTATTGCCTGCTTCATCATAGGAGGCGTTCACTTATGACTGTGGATGTGTCCAGGAGTTTCTAATGATAACGTGCCTAGTGATAACGTTCAATGATTTCCATATCGTTCCAGCTGCCACGAGAGAATAGCAGCGTGGACTTCCGTAGTGGCTCGAAGACATAGAATATTTGAAAATTGACTGCTATGTGGCCATGACACAACGTCCAACCGTAGCGCAAGTGTCAGCAATGGTTGCACCACAGATAACCCTGGGTGGCCATACATAGCAACTACTGATTGTGGCCAGACCAAATGCCACGAATTCTTAGCCACGGATCATCAGCTTGTTTCCTAGCTCCATCAGGCACTACCTCAGTGTCCACCCATATCTCGGATCGCTTGCTGTCCAAGTTGCGTGTTTCGCAGCTTTCTGTGCTGATGAGGTAGCAATGCGCGTGGCTCCTTCTTATCGAAGATTAACCTCTGCATTTGCCTGCAACTCGTTCTGTAATAAATTAGTGCAAAAGCTCGCCCTTTGGACTCTGCATGAGAAATCAATTGGTGCCGTTTGGTACATTGCAAAAGGAACATGCTGTTCACAAGCAAATGATGCCTCACAATTCGCATCTTGAGTTGCATTTGTTCACCTGTAATAATTTCTTTTCTCTCTGGGATCAGCAACATCAGGCTAGGTTGTTCTAGAGCTCGCCCGAAATGAAACACATTGATAGATAGACATTTGAAATTTCTAGACGTATAGGAGTTGTCGTGTAATGAAAATCAACAGTGAAAAGTTTTACTCTGTTGCGATCACGTGCCCAGGTGTAGTGTGTTAAAGAAATGGCCAGAGAGGGTGCGCTTTTTTTACAAAAGTCTGCCGACGTGGATTAACATCTCGGACATGCTACAAGTAATAAGGCAGGCGTAGGAGAAAAGAAAGGGAAAACGCAGGGATATTAACCAGGAAAGCATCTGGTTGGCGACCATACGCTGGGGGAGAGATAGGAAACAGAAAGATGGCAGAGAGAGAGGTAAGGGAGGAAGGGAGGAGAGGAAGGGGGAAGGAAGGACGCCGTGAATTTGCGCATGCGCGTGGTTCACACAGGCCAATCACCCTCAGGAAGCACAAAAATGCCTTCACAGCCTTGTGGGCCGACAAGCGATGGGGACGGTGTTTGAGTAGCGCTTGCACGGACAGCGGCCGTTCATCCACTCGTCACAATGCGTTGGAGATTGTTTTTCTTTGTGACGAAAATCCTCATTGTTATAATTGATTGGTTAGGGAAATATCAAATAATGCTTCGCATAATTATTCAATTTCTACGAAGTTTAAAGGCAGAAAAAGCTTGCTCTTATGAAAGAACAGCAAAAATGTTGTCAATATTCAATTTAGTCATATTTTAGGCCGAAGGGAATACGTTACCACGCAGCTGATAGCAAGGAGAATGCAAATATGGTGACGGCATCGCAATGCATGGTGCCTATTCTCAAGCAGAAGCTTTCCAAGTTCTGATGGTTGTATGTATGTCATTTGCCTGCTTAAAGTGGCAGAAAGATTGTGACAAACGACGACAAGACGAGAGTCGGATGAAGAAGTTGGAAGGATAACCATGGAATGACCACAACGGCATCACGACGACCGTATGACAACGCGTGCATGACAACAGTATGACTACGATGGCGTGACGATGACGACACGACGAAAGTCGGATGACGAAGGTGAAAGAGCGACGAGGAATCCCGAGAGAATGATTCACACTGTAAGAGCTGCGATGGAGAACGCACCGCATATTCGCGGTCCTGCCCATCCTGGAAGATAGAAAAGAATATTGTAGCAATGAAGGTCAAACAAAACATATATTGAAATCCAGCAGAAGAAATGCTCGATGCCGCAGGCATCGCACGCAGCACTGTCGATCATTCCGATTAGTGTAGTGTAAGCTGTCGTTAAGGCAACTCCCAATTGTATACAGCCGACACAGAAGCGATGCCTCACGTCACTTTCCCACCAGGCACGCACAGTCTCGTTGGCAGAGTGGAAAGCCCCAAATATAAGGCGCACTATACTACGCCAACTAAACACTTCGCTGCAGTTCCCACCTTCACTGCCAGTAATAAAAGAATTTAATAAAAGCATTTATTATTTACTATAGCAGCTCAAGTAACGTAAACAAGGGATTTACTGGATTGTAATGGCCGAAACTCGACTAGCCTCACTATTTGCAGGAATATATTAACACTTTTGACCTGACCTTAGGCGTTTATACTTGGTTCTTGTATTTGTACACATGTCGAGTGTTCGAATAGAAATATACCTACAAAGTAGCGAGACAGAATGCAGAACTTGTTTTAAAGCGCCTCGCTTTTATTAGCTCGTTCCTCGGTATCGTGTTGTCTCCGTCAGCAGCGCAGACCTTGCGAGCACGCCATGAGACAAGGATTCGTAAACGTACGTGACGCAAAGCTCGATTCCCCTACAACACCATCAAATGATGTTGCCTTCCACGCATCATGCTTAAATTCATTAAAACAAAAACGAAAATCCCGATTGGGTGGGCGTGAAAGCAGGATGAACCTTATCTAAAAAAGCGAAGGGGATAAGGAAAAGACGAGCTTCTAAAGGCCAGTTACAGTAACGTTAGTGATATAGAATGGCAATGCAAGCCATAAAATTAGAGCTGTCATAGTTTGGAAACTATGGGGGAATTTCAGAATGCGTTCAGACCACGCAGAAGCTTACAAATGTCTTTAAAGCTTAGATAATACCTTTGTACTAACTCAGTGCATAGAAAGTACAATTGCTCCGAATAGACCTTCATTTGCAGGAATTTTTCGATATTGAGAGAGCTTACGACAAGATCCACAGGGAAGTGCTGCAAGATATTCTCAAGCACGAGGGCATAGATGGCGATTTCGTAGAGCTGCCGAGGAAAATATATGGCAACAACGGAGTGCAAATTGTAGCGAATGGCCGGAAATGCAAAGAACTAGTGGATGTTCACCGAGGACAGAAGTAAGGTTTCCCTCTTGTTGATGCTTTATGTTAAGGACATATAAAGAAGACTGGAAAACAGTGACTTAAGTTTCTCTTTATCTTACATCTGTAATTGGCAAACGGTGCAACAGATGGTCCCTGGGCTGATGTATGCGGACGGCATAGCGCAACGAGCCCACAATGCAAGGGATTTACTGAGAGATGTCAACACGTGTGCCAATGAAGTGACATATCTAGGCCCTAATTTTAACACAGAAAAAGTGGGAACTATGATCTTCAATGAGGTGACGAGTAATGATAGGGTGTCACTTCAACAGCAAGTGATACTTATAATCAAGCAATATAAATATGTGGGTGTAATATAAATAAACGAACGAAAAACCTGCTCAAACATCCACCAGGATAATCTGAGGAGGAAGGGGAAGCGGAATGCAGCAATAATGAAACATAGATCTCTTTGCGGCTACAATAAATAGGAGGTAGGTGCGAGGAATTTGGAAAGCAGTAATAGTGCCGGCGCCAACGTTCGAAAAAGCAATTCTGTGCTTAAAATGAGAGATTTTGGCAGGGTTGGAAGTTAACCAAACGTCGGAGAGCCGATTATCATTAGGGGCCAACGTTCGCAAAAGCAATTCTGTGCTTAAAATGAGAGATTTCGTCAAGGTTGGAAGTTAACCAAACGTCGGGGAGCCGATTGGCATTAGGGGCCCACGGTAAAACCACGAATGAGGCAGTGCAGGGTGACATTGGTTGGACATTTTTTGAAGTGGGAGACGCGCAGAGCAAAATTAGATTTGAAGACTCAGGAACGTGAATGGGAAGAAATGGGCGGCTGAAATGCACAAATATCTGTACCTCAAAAGCGGGGACCCGGCATGGAGTAAGAAGTCAAGAAAGTTGACAACCAAGTACAGGGTAACTGAAAGTGCAAATAGACAACAAGCTGTCACCAAAAAGAAAGTGCAAGAAACAGTGAGGGTAAATTGGATGCAAAGGTTGGAAACAAATATAAAAAATGCCCATGGAGATTAACAAATGTGGCAAGAAATAAATCAGCAGGGAAAGCCAGTACGATAACACAAAATGCAGTGCCTTTCTATTTGAGGCCCGAGCTGGCTGCCGGAGGACAAAACATACCGAAGCTGATATTCACAACAGGATGAGGCACGTCTGCTGCAACGAAAGGCCGGGAACGACTCAGCACATCGCAATTGAATGCCAAGATATTCACCCAGCAAGGCCCGTAGGAAACATCCACCTTCAAGAAGAAGCGCTGGAATTCAAAGCGGATGGAAGCATTAATTGGTCAGCAGTCGAGGTAAGTAAAAGACGTTTTGATTATTGGTGGAGGAAAAAAGTAAGGACGACATTTATAGAACGGGAGTCGTTACAGGTATAGATAAGTGTACAATATACAGGTAGAGGTTTTAATGAATAAAGAAAACATGAAGGAGAGTTAGGCAAAATGCTAGACTGCTATAGTTGGAGAACATTATTAGATCAAGCAGGCTAGATGACTGTTTGTCGCCACTCCGTTTAAAAATGATGTCGGTAAAAGTCATCAACATCATCATCATCACCGCAGGTGGCGGAACCCACTGATTGCGCCCGCAGTGTCGCGGAAATTTTGCCGCGCGTTTTTACTCGTTGCTTTTCCCTTCGTTTGTAAGTCGGTGGCGGCGCGGGAGTTTGCCGCCGCGTCGCGTTGTGCTTGAGAATATGCCACAGGAATTCCCTGTCTAATTTGTCGTAATGTCCCTTAATACCTAGAAATGCCATCCATGAAGGTCTATTTCGAGCTATTTAAATCGCTGTGCACTGAGCTAGTACAAAAATATGGCATTGATATTGATATTGCACTCTAAGCGTCTGCCTGGCCCATGAACCCAACCAGTAGTTCCCCCAATACATCATTTTCCTCCAGTCACTTCAACAGCTCTATTTTATGGCTTGCATTGCCGCTCTATATATCACTGACTGGCCTGTCTGAGCTCGTGCTAGCCTTATCACGTTTACCTTCATAAATAAGTTTCATCCTACTTTAACGCTTCCCATTCGGGATTTTATTTGTTTAAAAACATTAACCATGATGTGGGCGAAGGGCAACACCATATTGTGGTGTTGTAGAGAACCGAGGTTTGAGTCACGTTACCGAAATATCCTCGCTTCCCTTTATGGAAACACCTTCTTGCGTGGTGCCAAAGTCTGCGTTGCGGACGGCGACGATGACATGCAACTCAGCAAAGAGCTCAGAAAAGCGAAAGTTTCAAAAATGAAAGGTCATGGAAGGAGATTTGCCCGAGGAAAGGAATACGGAGTGTCCCTAGGGCCACAATTCTGAACATAAACAACCAGTGCCTCTAGCAACCGCAAGCAGGAAGCAGGAGCTGAAGTGCCCTTTTCTTCGCTAAAAAGCTTGTGCGCCAACGAGAATCTTGGCGGGGAAATAAACACTTTACTCTCCCAGCCAGGCGTCACACGTGCAGCAGTGCAGGTTTAAATTAAATTGTAAGGCTTAACGCGCGAAACCAATTTACGGGCTACGAAATGTTAAAGCAGCCACGCGAGAAGGACAGAGGGCAAAATAATGTAAAATTGATGGCATGTTCTTTTTCCCGTTGGCCTTCTCGCACTGCCGCTTTAGTATGTCAAACCAACTAGTCCACCATCTCGTGCCGGGCTATGAGAGACGCCGTAGTTGTTTTCGACCACTTGGGGTTCTTCAACATGCATCCAAAGCATGGTGCAACCGCTTTATGCATGCGCTCGTCACGGGCGGGAATTCAACGCGCGACCTCATGCTTAGCAGCGGAACGCTGTAGTCTGTAATCTATCGCGGTGGGGGCACGTGCATGTTTCTTATGGCGAATATTAGCGTTCTAGTGTTTTCGAAGATTCGACAATTTGAGTCTTTGAAAATAGCTAAATTTAATGCAGGAAAGAACAGCTTGCGAAGTGTGCGTAAAGTACAGTTTTTAAGTAACCAGAGCTTATGGCCTGTGTTCTTTTTTTACACCTTTCAGAGAGCACGTCTCTAAAAGTAGGTAATTGGAGGTCCAGAAAGCAGGAGTGTCTCTCTCTGTGTCTCTGTACTTTCCTTCTTTGTATTTCTGTCTCCGCTTGTCCCTTCCCCGGTGCAGAGTAGCAAACAGAATGCTTGTCTTCCGGTTAACCTTCCCGCCTTTCGCATCTCATTTATCTATCTCTCTCTCCCTCGGAGGTCTAGACCGACAGTTCTCCAAGCGCATAACAGAAGATCTAGCTGCAGTGTAGATATAAACATGTTCTTGCCAAAGGCCGTCCGCGCGAACCTTGGCCAAGCGGTTTCACCTAACGCTGATTAAGATAAAGTTTCTTTGGTTCGATTAGGTTATATATCTAAAACCCTGACTCAAGGTGCATCGAACATACCTTTCGAATTGTACTGGGAGTACGTTAGACGCACCCGGTAATTTTTATGACAGTTTGAAGAACCTGACCTAATTTCAGAATATTTGACGTTAGATACGCAATGCCTATATGGGCACTCAAATTCGTTAGAGATACGTGAGAGCAATTGGGTCGTTTTCGGCCAATACCCAAGTGGTGCGCTATATTTACTTCTGACAATATGCGCGTGCGTATCTGGTTAATTTGTGGAGTGTATGTTGAAACGATACTGAAAGAGCCGAACGCAGTATATGCCCACTCTATTACAGGCCAAGGTGAGATTTGAAGTGATCTTGGCACCACTCTGGGTAAACATGCACTGAGCCTGAGCACTCTCATTCATTGAGCTTCCCACTAAAATTACTAGAGGGAACTCTGGCACTGCGATCATTCAGCCACCATGGTAATGATTTGATGTATTTGTTAGATCTTCATGCTTGTGGCTTCAGACGTTCTTGTGGCTCCGTTTATTGCGCTTTATCTACATTCATTGGCCTAAATTTAAAAGCAGTCGATTTTTTTAATGCAGAAGGGAACGAGACTCTGCGAACTGGCATAATCGCTGCGAATTGCAGCTGTTCCGCTTGTCCATGCGTCCGTGCCGTCAATATCAGGCTTTCGCGCTAGAGGTCCTGTGTTCGAATCCTGCCGTGGGACAATTTGACTACTGTTTATTTGAATATTTATACGCAGTACTTTCTTGAAAAGGATCAGTTTGCAAGGCCATGAAATCACTTAAAGCCAGAAGGACGAAGTTTAGACAATCACATGAACTAACCATCACTCCCATGTTGACTGAACCGCCCAACTTGCAGCTTCCACAGACACAAGCGTCACAGTTCCCTCTAGTAATTGTATGAAACTCTGTGCTCTCATATACACTCTCAGATGATCGTCGTACTGCGGAGGTCCGCTGCCTCCCGGCATCGGAAAGCTGAGAGTTTAATGCCTATATGATTTGGCAAGAAATTAGCATTCGGCGAAATTAGGTTAGCGGTTTCGGCGAGTTAGTCTAATTTATGTTTCTACCTTCTTCCCGCTAACCACACACCTATCTTCCCTCACTTCGGTGCTCTGCGCTGCATTAACGACATGCCCTTCGGCGGAACTTGACATGGGATGCTGGTAATGCGCGGCCGTGGACGTGAACCAAAAAGCACGAACATTTCCTCCTTGCTTCTATCTCATTCTGCTGCACGTTCTCAAAACTATAACGTAATTGTAATAGTGATCATCCCATGGAATGAGTCGAGCAATACGTCATGATTATCGTTTAATAAACCTTTCGTATGACGTCGGTAAAAGAAACCCAATGTGAGTAGTTTATTATGCACGAGACCAAGCGATGGCCAAGGTAGATAGATGTTGAAAACATGCGATTCCTACTGCGCCATTTCACTTCTACTATATGCGCTACAGCGCTACATGGGATGATAACATGATCACGTCGTTTTGGTTGTCCCTCAGCTTAAATGCTCACGCTAAAGCGCGGCCATTGTTTCGGAAAGTACTGCTCGTCATCCGAAGCTTCTCGAGCAGCTAACAATGCAGCTTAACACACACTACCCTCGCGTCTGCGCTCCTCTTCCGTCTGTTGCGTCTTCTCCTCGGTGAATATTATGCGAGGGAGCCACGACGTAGCAATTCCAATTTCATGGCCAGATACGGCTAGACAGCTTCACCTCTTGGCACGTACGATCATTAGCCGCGTGGAATACATAACATTTAACGTAGCAATAGACTGTTGATTACTGATCACTGATAATTTCGCTGTGACAAGATCTCCATCCGGATGCCGGCACCGTTGGGAGATATCTCTTCTGTGTCAGCATTTACTAAGAGAAGCCTTTGCCAAAACATGCTCAACGTTCAAACATGTCTAACACCAAAACATGTTCAACGTCATCTCTGCGGCTGTGATCCACCACTTATTGTTCCACTGTTCTTGATTCGACTTAGAGCCACTAACCTTATCCAGCGCATTGGAACATCTAGATGGTGTTCAAATGTCCGTTCAGACGCTGTTTGAACGCAGATATCTGCTCAGACGCGCTACTATGACGTCTGACGTTTGTAAATGAAGTGCCTAGCCGAAGGTGACATACTTGAGCTATGGTGCGACTAGTGCATCCCGCCACCTATTCGTTTGAGCTATGGGTACAAAAGCGTCTGCGTTGCAGTTGTTGGTATAAGATTCCCATGCTATGAGCATGTCGAAGTAGAAACCTGAATAGGCCACTAACATACGTTTACTAACCAGCAGAGGCGAAGCGCAACTCTTCGGCGTCGAATCTAGCGCCGCTGACCGGTTTCGCGTCGCCTGTGGCCGTCGCTCGCGAAATAAGCCTGACGAGACCCTTGGTATGACTGTTTTTCTACACTATACTACAAGGGTTTGATACCGAGTGCCAGCGGCTTATTTTCGTTCTGCTGTTCTGCAACAGCGATCTGGTAATGTTCTGCATTTGTGCATTTGAAACCGGGCGAATGGCCCATACAGGCATTACAAATCGCAAACTACCGTAAGGGATTGCTTACGAATTCAAAGATGCAGCTTTTAATTATTTGCCAAATATGGAAGCAAGAGTACCTGCTCAAGGCAGGTTTCGGAGTACTGATTGACAGCGCTTCTGAGCGAGTACAGCCTCAGCGCAACAGATCACCCGTCGTCTGAGTTGGGGCCTTGGCCAAGACGACGTGATAGGAATCCATGAAGTGCAGTATGGCGACGCCCCTATCTCTCTTCACAGAGGACTCAATTGTGCCTGCCTCTCTTGAGGCAGGCACAATTGAGGACTTTTAATCAATCAGACTGATCAATTAATCAATCATCAGTTGGTCAATGAATCAATCAGTTTGTCTGATGCTACTAAAAAGCGTTTTTCGCCTCATTCATTCACGTGGGCCTAGTGAAAGTCAGTGAGCAGCGCATCCTCGCTGCAATGGCGATACTTCGATTGCTAGCAGCGTGTCGTAGCGGCATCCGTCAGTTGAGCTTGGTGATGCGGCGTATTAATTAAGCCACGCCTAGTATAGCTACAACATCCCACTATCTTTCTGAAATCTTTCTCCATGTGATGGTCATCTTCAAGCCTCGCGGAATGCACAAAGTGAATAGCTAATATTGCGCTTTCGCAGACCTCGACGCATGAAATTCAATGCGTTGATGTAGTGCACAGTTGAGCCAACGTTAGGTGGCCTGTTGATTTGGACTAGATCATTTGAGCACCGCGCACCAAAGCCACGTGCAATTTTACACAAACGGATGGAGATTCGTACAGATAACTGCATAGCGGCATTCTGCATATTTTCCCTTGAAGTGCCATGGTCTCATCGGCGGGATCGCTTAGTTTTGTCTACAACTGAAGAAAGTGCCGCAATCACCGCCGCTTTGTGAAAACTGCAGGGCTATTCTGCACAAAATTTCCTGATACTCACGAACTCAAGGTGAGCGCTACGACAATTAGATCATGTCCAGCTTCAGGAGAAGTTTACTAGGCGATCTCTGATGCTGCTTAAAGATCTCAGGAGCAGGGTATTCAAGGTGAAAGTTCCGTGGGTCCCGTCACATGCTGGAATTGAAGAGAATGAGAAAGCTGACACCCTTGCACGTGAAGCGCTATCATGTGCCCCAAAATTGAGAGCCGCGAAGAAAGAAAAATGAATGAGAGAAGATTGACCCGAAGAATCTGCAGAAAACTAAGTATTCAATCCGCCATCATTTTAGGGCTGTGCAGAAAACTCCATGTCCACTAAAGGTGGTCCAAAGACTTACTCGCGAAGACGCCACCATTAGGACTAACTCCGCTTACACCCAGGCTTGGTTATTCAAGACTGGATGATCCGCTTCTCCGCTTTGTGCCTTTATGTGGCGAGATCGGTGACATGGAACACTTCATCTGGTTATTTCCGCAGTTTTACGCGAAAAGAAGGCCGTGCTTCACAACCTACAGAAAAACGGTCTTCCACACAGGAGCTCTGAAGACGTAGCGTTCCCTGAAGGGGCCGCTTTAATCAAAGAGCGAGTTCTGTGACTGTTCGTTGCCTTTCTTCGAGATACTGAGTTGATAAACATCTAGTCACACACCCTTGATAAGAACGTATGAGATGCTTAACGGGAACAATTAGGGCCAAGAATGCCACGTTAACCCAACCTGCTTCAACACCACCACCACGTTTTGCATTGGACGGACATAATGATGTATAACTTCGACTAACCTGGTTGTGCGGTGGACTTTCTGAACACACCTCACTCGTTATTCGAGAAACCAACCGTGTGTGTGCCGGTAACGTGCGACATGCATCTAACAACACTTAGCGGAGCTGTTCGACGCATAGGTTTGAATATATTCACCGGTTCGTCCCACACAGTGGTCTATGTAACTGTTTGCGTCATTGCGGGAACTTCAAAGTTTATGATCATAGGAGCGGTAGTCAAGGTCGCAGTGCGGCGCATAATAGTTAAGCAGGCTTGTTGATCTCAGGTCGCCAAAATTTTACGATATGTCAGAACTTCCCAGGACACAGCGCTTGTTCCAATAGCGTGTGTCTGCCGAGTGGCAGCGTTGCACTCAGGTGAGCTGTCTTTGTAGAGGAGTATGAAGTCCGATATACACTCGGAAGACTCATTCTCAAAGCAGGTCAGCGGCAAAGAACGTTTAGATTCACTTCTTTGTCAGTAGCGAAGAAAGCTTCGTTTTAATAAAGAACTGCTTGCCTGCAAGGCACTGAAAGTTTGACTTTTGCTGGATTCACTTGTAAAGGAAGTAGGGAGCCTTTCGTATCTGGAAGACTAACTTCGAATTTTTTCTCTGTATCCACCATATGGCGAATCCGCCTGTGTCACTTTCTTTTCATTTGCCATATTTACTCCCAGCGTACGGCTATTTCTTTGTTAAGAAAGCTCCAACATTTATGATGAGACTGAGCGTGTGTTTTGCTTAGATTTTAGTAGATAATTAACAACTTGATTTTCCTTATTATGTGCGCCGTTTGTTACGTTTTCATGTTAATAATAATAATAATAATAATAATAATAATAATAATAATAATAATAATCAATAGAAATATAATTGGCTGATTGTTCCCTGCAAATACCGCGCAACAGGCATTGTCAGCCTAACTGAACGAGAGAGAGAGAGAGAAATAGAAGCGAGGAAAGGCAGGGAGGTTAACAAGACGCACGTCCGGTTTGCTACCCTGCACTGGGGAAAGGGGGTATAGGGATGAAAAGAGAGAGAAAGAAAATAGAGAGAGCACAGTTTCGCGCACATTTGACACTTCGCACGAAGTCTACAGACGGTCGCCAAGACCTGTCGACTTGAGGTAGTGGAACAAGGCTTTCGTGGCTTTCTGTGCCATCGACGCATACGGCCATGGTCCAAGGATCTTCATTTCCGAAAATGGTCGAGAATCCAGCCGGTTCAATGCTGTCCGGAGAGCTTCACGCTCGACGTCGAACTGGGGACAGAGACATAAGACGTGTTCAATCGTTTCACTGGTTCCACAAGAGTCGCACATGGGCGTATCCCCCATTCCAATGCGGAACGAGTAGGCCTTTGTAAATGCCACCCCGAGCCAGAGGCGGCACAATACTGTCGCCTCAGAGCGGGAAATGTTTGATGGCATTTGAAGCTTCAAGGATGGGTCAATTTTATGGAGATGGCACTTCGGGTTAAGAGAAGACCAATATTTGTGTGTCATAGCTTTAGCCACGAAAAGAAGTTTTCCTGCAGCGTCGGTCCTGGATAAGGGGATTGGGACTGGTCGGCCTTCCAGATGAGCAGACCGGGCGGCTTCGTCGGCGAGGTCATTACCAGCAATGCTGGTATGTCCCGGTAGCCACTGAAATATAATTTCATGTCCTCTAGCGATAGCTTGATGGTGGTCTTCTCTTATCTCATATACCAGCTGCTCATGAGTCCTGTGATAAATGGCAAAATGCAGACTCTGAAGTGCTGCCTTAGAATCACAAAATATGACCCATTTCTGAGGTGTCTCTTGCAGGAGGTATTGTACAGCAGCACGCAGGGCAGCAAGCTCTGCCGCCGTTGATGTTGTGACGTGTGACAGTTTGAACTTTAGTGTGGTTTTCGTAGCCGGAATGACAACGGCACCTGAAGAACTGGTAGATGAGACGGAACCATCGGTATAGATGTGTATTCGGTCCCAGTAGGTCTCATTCATTAATAGCAGCGTCATCTGTTGCAGAGCTATTCTTGGGTGATTGGCCTTCTTCTTTACGCCCGGAATACTTAGGTGCACCTGAGGCTGTTGCAGGCACCACAAGGGGAATGAAGGCCTTGCTGCTGGGGTATATCCTGATGGAAGGCAATCTTGATTGGTGACAACAACTTCAGAAAACGTGGAACGAGGTCTCTGCGAAGGCAAAAACGCCAAGTGATGATCGGGGACGCGGGAAAGATGACGGATATGCGCCCTGAGACAATCCACTGCAACGTATGTTTGGATCGGATGATCTTTGGCGAGGACGATTGTTGCAGGTGTTGACGCACCGCGAGGAAGTCCTAGGCAAGTGCGCAATGCTTGGCCCTGTAAGCTCTCCAACGAGCGAACATTTGACTTGCACGTATTGGACAACACTGGAAGGCTGTAGCGTAGGTATCCTAGAAATAGAGCTCTGTACAACTGAAGCATGGAGCGTACAGATGTGCCCCATGTTTTCCCGCACATGAATCTCAGTACCTGGGCAATCGACGACAATTTTTTCTTCAGGTACGTGCAATGAGGGCTCCAGGAAAGATTGCGGTCGATTATTACGCCTAAAAATCGATGGGTCTTTCCGTAGGCAATAGTGTGTCCATTAATAGAAACTGGGTATGGCGTCATAAGTTTTCGAGTGAATGCCACCAATGCACATTTCTCGGTTGATACAGTCAAGCCTTGTGCTTGAAGATATCCTGATGTCAAGGTTGCTGCCCGTTGCAAACGCGCACGCACCTGAGGCCGAGTAACTGCAGAAGTCCAAAGGCAGATGTCATCTGCGTATATCGAGAGGCAGATTGTCTTAGGTAAAATGTCAGCTAGTCCAATGAGTGTCACATTGAACAACGTCGGACTCAATACTCCTCCCTGAGGCACGCCGCAGTACGTGTAATGTTCAGCTGTGGGGCCGTCTTCTGTTTGCACAAAAAACGACCGGCGAGTTATGTAGTCGGATAACCAACGAAGCATGCGGCCGTCGATTCCAATAGTCTCCAGGGAGGTGACGATGGCTTCATGTGCAACGTTGTCATAAGCGCCTTTCACGTCGAGAAAGAGCGCAACTGATATGCGCTTACGGCTTTTCTCCTGCTGCACAAATGTCGTGAGGTCAATGACGCTGTCCATTGAAGAACGACCCCTACGAAAGCCTGCCATGGAAGCGGGGTAGATATTGTAACGCTCGAGATACCATTCTAGACGTGCAAGGACCATCCTTTCCATAACCTTGCCGATGCAGCTGGCAAGAGCAATAGGGCGATATGCCGCCAAGTCCAACGGAGATTTTCCAGGCTTTAGTAATGGTACCAGCCGGCTTAACTTCCATTGTCGGGGAACTGTGCCTCTATGCCATGAGTTGTTAAAGCTGTTCAGAAGCGCTCTTCTTGCCTCTTGTCCAAGGTGTCCCAGGGCAGAATAGGTGACGCCGTCAGGGCCTGGAGAGGATGATCGTTTTGAGACTGCCAGGGCAGCCTCGAGTTCTTCCATGGTAAATGACACGTCCATTTCCGGTACCTTAGCCGCTGGGAGGTCACTTACATCAACGTTGATGTTGACAGGCTCGCCAGTGAATCTCGCACAGAATGCCTCCGCCACACCAAGCTCTGTTTGGCCAAGATGGAGGGCCAAAGCTGCAAATGGGTGTCGTTGTTGTGGGGATGAACGAAGACCACGTACTGTCCTCCAGATATGTGAAAGCGGCTTGCGAGGGTCCAGTGACTCGCAGAATGTCTTCCATCGTTCTCTCTCTAGTTTGTCTACACGACGCTGAATTTCTTCTGAATGCGACGTGCGTCTCTCAGATCATAGATTGATTTAGTGCGTCTGTATCGTCGTTCTGCACGTCGTCGAATCGCACGAAGTTTTTCAAGTTCAATGTCGAAATCTGTTCGGCTTGACGATAATGATGATGAACACTTGGAAACTTGAAGTGCTTCTGCGATGGTGTCGGCGATGTCGCCGGCGAAATCTCCCCCACATGCTTCTTCCATAAGCGACGTAAACATAGTCCAGTCAGTGCTCTTCAAGATACCCCGAGAGAAAGACCGAGTGAGTCCATTAATCGTTAGGTATGTGGGAATGTGATCACTCCCATGAGTCTCGATGTCGCAAAACCATTTAACATGTGATGTGAAGTTCCGTGACACCAAAGTCAAGTCCAGGCAGCTGCTATACGTAAGACCCCGTAGATACGTCGGGCTACCATCGTTCATGATGCAGAGGTCATAATCAGAGGCAAACGACGCAACATTCCTTCCCGTGGAGTTTATCTTGGTGCTTCCCCAAAGCAAGTGGTGCGCATTGAAGTCCCCAGTGATGACCCAGGGGCCGTCAGTTTCCTTTAATATGTATTTCAGTCTTTCAGGGTCAAACCGCCTGGATGGGGTGATGTAACAACCAATAAGAGTAAAGGCTATTTTGTTCTTTTTGACGCGGAGGCATACGTATTGGTTGTAGTCATGAGGCTGAACGGCATGCGAAACATAGTTCAAGTCCGTGCGGATGTAAATGAGAACGTTGCTCCGTTCCTCGCACGTGGAAGAAGCAAACGCTTCGTAACCAGATAGTCTGTAGGGCTTCGATACGTTCGGTTCACAAATAACAAGTATAGGGAACCGATTCTTCAAGACAAATTGGCGCAAATCCGAGATGCGGGACTTCAAGCCTCTGGCATTCCATTGAAAAATCGTCGCACTTCTAACTTCAGTGCGAAAAGAAAGTACTGGGGGAGCCATGGTGCTTATAGGAGGCTTGCAAGTACTGGATTCAATGCCTCCAGTATTTGCAATGCGCTTTCAGCTGTTGGTGTCTGCAGCTTGTTAAGTAGCATGCGAATCGTGTTCATTAGTGATCGCACCATTATAACCACTTGCCGATCCTGTTCAGTCAATTCACCGGCAGGAGATGCCCGGGATGGTCGACTTCCATCGGCGTGCAGCGATTCTGCTGGTGGTTGCCGCTTTGGCAACGCAGGCCAGGCTTCGGTGTCCGTATTCTTCCCGGTGCCCTTGTCCTTTGTAGGCCTTTCTGATGTCAATGGCCTGGGTGGCAGTGGAGGAGGTGACTGTGGGCATGGCATACGCATCACCGGCGCAGAAGCTTTTCTTGAAGAACGTCGGCGACGGGAGCGTCGCTTCCTGATTTTAGCGGCGGCTTCTCGATGAGAGGAATGATCTCTTGCCATCTCCTTTAAGATAGCCATTTCCTTCTTAATCTTGGGGCAGTCTTTCGATGAGGCCTCATGAGATCCCTGGCAGTTTGAACATTTCATGACAGTGGCGGCACATTTATCCGCGGCGTGTGGTTCAGCGCAGCGGGGGCACACTGTCTCGTTCTCACAGACGCTGCTCACGTGTCCGATCTTCATGCATTTGCGGCACTGTAGAGGCTTCGGAATAAAAGGCCGGACAGGATGTCGAAAGTGGCCTACCTTAACGTGAGACGGGAGGCAGTTGCCCTTGAAAACAATCTTCACGCAACGTGAGTTGCCCAGGCGGTAGACATCAACAATGACGTCACGATCACTCGCTGCTTTGACCAGAATCGGCAAGTCATTGTTGAGGATGGCCAAGTCTACATCATATATTACACCAGTGATGACATCAGAGCCCAGTGGTATGTGAGAGCGCACCTGCATGCCATCAAGATCTGTTACCTTGCGTAGGGTGCTAAGAGCACCCGCATGCAGAACATCAACCGCCAGTACATTTTTGCGGGTGTTCACTCTAATGTCCGTGATTTCATTTGGCACCACGGTCTCCAGCAGCATCGAGACAGATTGCCTGTTAAGCCGCTTCATGTTACCGTTGGGTATCACAGGCATAAACAGAATGGTGTTGGCGTCGGAGTTCCGCATGGGCTCAACAGTTTGCGTACTAGAGGACGAAGAGGACCTGGTGTTCCTTCTCTTCGCCTTGCGGCTCCGCACAAGTTCGAAGCCTTCGTCGTCGGAAGGGTCCTCGCTGCTGAGCGAGTAGATATGGGTGCCTTCGCTGTCGCTGTCAGTGTGGAGCCCGATCCGCTTCCTGGAGGCGGCCGTCGCTGACGCCGCCGGATCCGGCAGACGCCCTGGGCGGTCCACGTCCATCGCCAGCGAACAAGGCGGGACGCCTGATCGATACACTGGAGATTTCACAAAAATAGCCAGAGGTATAAAAACAACACTCCGCCAAGAGACACTTCGTCGTCGTCGTCACTAACTAACTGAACGAAAATGGAGTTGAATTAATACAGGTAATAAAACAAGCCGAGAAGACACGTTCGCTGTGTGTGCACATGTACTCACCTTTCATTCATTTATTCTATGCTTTGCTCGAAGAAATTCGATTATTGTGGCTAGTTATGATAGTCCAGCTCACAGAAGCCTCATCACGTCCGTCTATGCTACCACCGCTGCACTCTGAACGGCAGTGACAAACGTACAACTGTTTTAATGCATACGCACGCCGTAATGGACCAACACGGACGGGCACACTCTACGAGATAGCGGGGCCTTAAGAGCAGGCACGCACGCAAATTCGAGCGGCTCCGCAAGAATGACAAGCGGCAGCACTGCATCAGCGGCGCTCCGTAGAATACGGCTTAGCGTCTAAAGTGAGGGTGGCTAGACGCTTGACAAGAAAAGAAGATAACGCCTGCCGTCAACGCGAGACACGAGCAGGACGCCGGCGATGGGAGCAGCGCGCGTGAAAGGCGACGCACTCGAGAACTGGAGCATTCGGCACGCGTGCGTTCGGTCCAAGCGTGTGTGACGCGTCGCGGCAGAGAAGCGCCGCCGCTCCCACGCGCGCGTGTGTAGTACGCCCAAGAGCCGGGCATCTCCTGCAGAGCCGGCCGAGGGTTGTGGCGGGGCCTAGTGATGTGGAGAGCGCGGCCGCCACTCCGGCGAGCGTGGCTGGCACGCTTTTCTCGAGACCGACTCGCGGCTGGTCGCGGCAGCTTTCCGAAGTCTGGCGCGTGACACCCCCCACTCTTGTTCCCATGCTAGCCTGCCTTTAACCCCTCTGCCCGGCGTTCACTCGTTGCTCGGCGTTTTTTTTTTTTTTTCCCCCGCTTTTACTTCCCTCTCGTTGTGACTCCATGCTTCCAGCTCCCTCCCCCCTTTCGAGTCCCCAGCCGCCGGCGCGAAACGCTTGGGCGGGTCGAGTTATTTGCTGCGGTTGGTGTTCGAAAGGCAGCGAAGCTCTGCGCCGCCGAAAATGCCAGAGAGGTTGCTGCGGCGAAGCTCGGTTTTGATTGTGAGTAGGTGATGGTGGCGGCAGTGCCCTTCTGGCGCGGTCTGGGTATCGGAGAATCGGGAGTGTCGCGCTCTCCGAAACGCGGCACTCGCGCTGCCGCTTCGCAGCCGCCCGCTTATTTATTCTTTTTCTTCGGCAGGAACGTGGACGGAAGTGCTCAAAGAAGGCGCAGGAGCAGACCTGTCTGTGCTATGGGTGTAGGCCGTTTCCTTACGCGGCCTAACTTACCGGGCACTAGCTCGTCTACTTGAACTTAGCCTAGCACTGCGATCATGAGTCGAGGGTTGACTCACGTAAATAACCAGCCCACCTGCCCCCGCTCTCCAAAGTAATGCATGTTTTCTCTGCTCGTCAGAGATACTCAGGTTTCATCGTAAGCGGATGTGAATCCGAGTACTTACGGGTAGCTGGTATTATCAACATAAATTCAAAAGCGAACAAGCGAGAAACGACTAGAATTAGTTTTTTTTTTTAAATATTTTCTTGCTTTTGTTGCTGAGCACGAGGTCACGGGATCGAATCTCGGCCACGGCGGCCGCATTTCGATGGGGGCGAAATGCGAAAACACCCGTGTACTTAGATTTAGGTGCACGTTAAAGAACCCCAGGTGGTTCAAATTTCCGGAGTCCCCCACTACGGCGTGCCTCATAATCAGAACTGGTTTTGGCACGTAAAACCCCATAATTAAATTTTTTTCTTGCTTTTGTATAGCTGTAGCCTGATTATGGCTTCGAAACGTACGTTTACAATCGCTCCACGCTTAGAAACCGCACGTTGCACTGCCATATAATTAAGAGTTACATGCGTTCTGGTCAGCTTTATGTTGTCCGCGTTCCAATTTATGCTGATGGTACCTACATAAGAGAGAGAGATTTAATTTATTCTGTAGAGGCCTGTCTGGCGGCATGTCTAGCATGCTAGTCCAGTTTCTCACCTGACATACGCCTATAATGACAGCCATTACTGCAACCTGAAACACCCAAATTCCGCGCAGCGAGTCAAGAAAATTTATTCTAAAGAAAAGGATACTACAGCCTACCGCGCTTCACTTCTTACGCTCAACATGTCAGTTAAGTTCAGAGAGCCAGCTTTAAAAAAACCTATGCTACTCCCATAGACGGGGATTACATCTCTCCGTAAAGTTACTCATCTGAAATGCTCAACCTTAAACGTCTCTTCTCTTGCCTTTTGTGCGGAATCATGGAGATAAATAATGCGACCATTATTTTTTGTACAATAATTTTGTTTCCTCAACTATCGTGGTTTAGAGTCTATGGCGAAGCCAGGCTATAGATGTTTCATATGCTTTAATTACGTGCTCCACACTACGTGAAGCCTACGTGCCAATAGTCACAAAATGGCCACTTAATTGCTTTTGCTAAGCTATTAAGATAATTATTGAACACGCTCGTATGTCCCTGTATCATACCTGCGGAATGAGAATACTGGGAACAGAGATATGGGCTTCACAAATACTTAAAGAAAATTTCATTAGGAAGCTAAGAAGCGTGGTGTAACAAAACATTGCGAAGCATGAAATATTGCATGTACATAAATTTTTCAATGCAACTCTCTTCGCTTATATACGATCGCGTATGGACTGAAGAGCGAGTTTGTATGCGGTGCTTTATTAAAATACACATATGCACATGACGCCTCAGATAGAAGTGCACTTAAGCGCAAGTTAATGTAACGAACACAATTAGAGTACCGACTCGCAAATTACAAATATAAATAATGATACTAGCGCATTTTGGTTTTGTATTCTTACTAAAATCTAATTAAGAACCGTTTTCATTCGTATGTAGAAAGTCACAATGCGACTAATTGGTGTGGCTTGATGAAGTAAACCTATTTCATGCGTAAAACTCGATCTTTCTGGAAGACATAACTGCCGCTAAAGGACGCACACGCAAACACAGACAGGTAGGAAAGAATCACGACTACGTAGCTGGGCACAAAGTTGGTCTTACACTATGTGCAAACTAGGCAAAGAGCAAGTTCTTCTGAAACTAAACTTAGCGTGAAAGAGCGGTTGGGGAACAGTTTTCTTGACTTGTGTACCTGGTGTACACGGCAATACTTATGTGCCACCCGCAGTTTTCCCGGCAGTATGTTAGTGGAGCACATGTGAAGCGTGAGCACAGCCGCGAATATCTGCAAATAATTGGAGGGAGTGTATCCCTCTTTCGGCGAACTAGCATACCTCGGCAACTGTGGCTATCAAGTCGGGGCGATCGCTAACACAGCGATTACCGATACATCAGCCGCACATTCGCCTCTGGGTGCGGCATTAAGGATTGTTGTCTGCTAGCCTTCAATTTCCGTCATATAAACCGAAATTAATCGAGTCACAGGAACCTGTACTATCGCAATTTCGGAAACCTAAGAACGTCTTGGGACCGAATTTGCAATGCCTTTGGTTCGTAACAGTGACTTGTCATTTCCCAGTGTCCTTAGCTCATATGCATGTTCATTATCTTGATTGTGCTATTGATACCAAAGTGAACGGCTACTCGCTTGTCTCATGTCCACCGAACGGAGGCCACTAGTGCAGCCATAAATCCTCGCCGCGCTTAAGATTCCTTTTCAAAAACAACAGTTTCTACAAACACACACAAAAAAAGAATTAAGCATCAGGTTGTTGCTTTTCCTGAAACCACTTCAGGGATATCAGACATGTTTGGCAGAAAGGTATACCCACTTGGTAGCAGCAGAGATAAGGCCTTTGTAAAACGCAAAGTAGTTTTTTTTTTTTTTTTTTTTTGGGGGGGGGGGGTTTAAAACAAAGCACAGGTCGCACAAAACGTCAAGCCGCACCGACAGTTGTGAGGTCCAAACGCTGTCCTCCAATGGAGAAACGGTCAGTCCTGTTGATATAAGCTTCTTCAGGGCAGCAGATTTATTCGGCTATATTGTTGCGACGAGGCCTAGAATGGAGATATATTTACGGTATATTCGTGAGGTGATGAAATATGGAAAAACAGTGCAGGAAACACGACAGCGTCGCTTTTGGCACCACGTTCGTACAGCGCTGTGGCAAGATCGCTACGAAAGAAAACTTGAGCAGTATGATTTCCTTCAGTATTGCCGTTCGTGCGCTGATATTAGGAAGCGTGAAAGCTTAGGCTGTTGTGAGGCACCACGGGGCTCAGAAAGAGGGTTGTTCCGACGTGATCGATTATATTTTTGGTTAGTCGTGGAGAGGCAGGGTTTAGGAAGGACTCTCTTACTTTAACTTCGAATATCAAGTATGTGTGGAACTTGCTTTCTAAATGTTAATAAGCTCCACTCGTAATAAGTGAAACTGTGCAGTCTTGAAGAAAAGTTCCTTCGTTAAAACAGTCCAACAGTTTTGTAAGGTTATGTCCGCGATATTAATTTGGCATACTCTCTGAACTGCTCGACGTCGCATTCGAGAGCCAAATGAAAAAAGGGGATACAATTGTGTTCAAAACAATATCTGGAAGACTTCAAAGAGAGAAGATCTGCAACATACTGCCACTTAATTTACTCGGTCCAAACAACATGATCCTGCATTGTACTTCAAGCGACCCGCTGAAGGAACAGTTGCATTCATGGACTGTTGCAGGAGCATTCACCCCAGCTTGGTTAGCAGCTGATAAAATGTTCTCTTCACCTTTAAGGCTCAGCGTCGGCTTACAGAGAGCACTATGAGCCTTTTGGGCTTTTATCGGTGTTTACGAACTGTAGCAAAAATTACACAGAGAAAAGTGACTCCTCGCCTAATTATTGTGAAAGTCACGTTTGTCGCCAAATAAAACATGGCTTTTAGACCGATCAATAATAAATACTTCACAAAAGGCCCTCCACTTTCCGGCAGGCAGAAAGAAGAACGAAGGCAGAAATCACGAGTAATGTGTTCGCTTCTGTAAAGCAATTCTTTCTCTTTCATACGTTCGCGAAGAGTTCCCCTCCTGTCGTGCCTTTTGATTTTTTTTTCTTCCTAGTTTGATGGATGACTCTCCGGAGAGTGAGCGTTTGCACGACGAAACATCCGCGACGCAAAGTTTCCGGGATTAAACACAATGCCTTAGAAAAGACACAAGTTAGCAGCGCAGCTGCTTCATTTCCTGTTTTCTTTACTGTATAAGCACACTGTTGTTTGAAACAGGGGGACTCGGGGAATGACGTACCTAAAATACACTTCTCGCCTATGTGTCTGACATATGGAAAACAGGCCGAAAGGAAGAGAAAGAAAAGTTTACTCCCCCTCCTTCCGCCTAAGGTCACATCTGTTTCCTGGCCCTTCCATGAAACTAGCTGCTGACAGTGCCCGAGAGTAACATTATAATACAATTAGGGACTTCGACGTTTGCACGTTCACTTGTGCAGGGAGGCAAACAAAATGCTCCAGCTTGGACAAACCTGATTTGTTCGGCTCTTCTGCTAGTTCTCTGGAGGACCAAAATCTTGCAGTAGTGTGTTATTTCGCTCAACTCTGTGCGTGTATATCGCTTCCTCCTGTCGCCTGTAAATTAACACGCGTATGGTTTTGCTTGCTAAAGACAATAATGCAAGCAGCAGGATTGTCACATACTGTTCTGCAATTACGAAAATGATGGCGTTTGCAGAGCCGAGACGTGCACAGCCTCCCGTTCACTTGTTCCAACGGACGAGAAGCTTACCAGAATAAAAGAGGCCTGACCTCTCTCTTTTCTTCGGGTAAGATTGTCATCCTTTCGACGTGCTAACATGAAACGCGTGAAAAGCAACGTTCTGTTAACACAATCATTATGCGATTCATGCGCAAAAGTATTTCAAATATTCCTACTTAACGCATGTTGCGCTTGTTTCTTGTGTTTATAAGCTTCAAACACCACTTTTATTTTAAAGAAAGCTTCCATAAAACTTCAACGGTGGTCGAGCAAAACATATACGTCTTGAGCCAAGGTTTCTGCAAGGAGATTCACCTTTTGCCGCAACGTCGTCGCCAGCGACATCTCTTGTTCGATCACTCTTCGTCATTTTAAGTCTCTATCTTCCTGTGAACCCTCCGTTTTATTTAAATTTCCACCAAGCTTGCATGCATGCTTGTAACTTCTGAATGACGCCCCATACTGATTACTACTGAGGCTATCTTCTCCATGTCTATACACGCGTAGGATGCATTTATGATATGGCCTACTACTTATGTATTTCTTACGCGCTCTTGTATAAATATGAAATCTCACCTCGTATCTTGGATAATGCTGCAAGTAGAGGGCAAAAAATGCACGGACAGACGAGATACAACGCATGCGCTAACTTCAACAACTGATTTATATTAAAAAGGGCACGAGTGTTTATTTCATTTCATATTTTTCATTTAATATACGTCAAAGACCCCAGACATGGGGCATTACATGAGGGTTGGGATGAGTTTAACAGAACAGTGACTCGAGAACAACCTTGAAGTGATGTATGTCGGAGTGGTGCGTGGCGTTGGCAGACAGACCATTCCTGTCCCTTGCTGTTTTCACAAAAAGGTGAGCGTACATAGGAGGTAGTCTGCGGCGGGGGAGGACACACGGCTTTTCTATGGGTAATGCGGCTGGACTGATGATGAGCTGATAATATAGCTGAAATTTGAAGCGGCGGATGGTAGAATTTGTTAAAAAGACACAGTCTGGAGATATGACGTCGTGATTCTAGATTAGTAAGACCGGCACCGGTTTTTAGTTCAGAAACGCTTGCATGATAAAAATATTCAGAGTAAACAAAGCGGGCTGCATGGTTTTCAACTGATTCAATAGGTTATTTTTATACACACTCAAGTGACAATCAAGTTCATTAGAAGCCACGCGCTGACTGATGAACATTTAAAAAAGATACCTCTTTTTCTGACCGAGATATGGAAGGAATGGTCACACATTGAGAATCAATATTATCTATTATGGCAGATTCAACTATCAGTATAGTAGAGCATTTTTATTTCTTGTCAGAACGCACCACTCTGAGAGCGGACGACACCCACACATGCTTCAGTGCAATATGCCAGCCAACTATCTGGACCATGAGGTCAAGATGGTTGGCTAGCATTGTAATTAGTTTTCTTAATGACCTTTAGATAGCTTGAACCTTGTTCTTTATAATTGTTTTCAATAAAAAATTAGATAGCAGGACACAATCATTCCTCTGTCGAACTCGTTCGCAGACGTTCCTTAATAGTTAGCACACATTCGCTGATTGATCATCAATTCGCCCGCATAGTGTCACCTTACTGCCTCATTGTAAACCGCAAAACAATTTACGACAAGAACTTTGCTTTATAAGGAGTTTATTGTTGAAACAAACAAATCGAGTATTCATGAAATGAGCAACACTCATTTTTATTAAACGCTTGCTGCTTAAGGAGAGCATCAAAAAAGAAACGCACTGACCCATTCAGAAGTAATGCTGCGCCTTGCATTTTCTTCCTCTCTGCACTCGAATAAGCTTTAATCGCTTGAATTGTTGGTTGAAAGTGTGGATTATTACTGGAACAGTTCATTCGTTGGAAAGTTATCCACTTAGTTGCTTTTCAAAACGCCATCTGTCCGCTGCTTTGTTGGGTCGCTGGAAACGTATCGTCTGCTTTTCACGAGGTAAGTCAAAGACGACTACTGTCTATATACGGCCTGCTCTTCATAAATACGGCGAAAAATGGAGGTGACCAACGACTTTGACATACTTCAAATTTTTGGAAGGTTTTGGAAGGTTTTGGAAGGTTTTTGTTGCCTACGCTTGTGACTCTCTCAGAGCAACAAACCACGTTCGACAAAGAACAACTGGTCCGACTTCACGCCTCTTAAGCTGCGTAATAGGCCACTCTGCTTCAACTAATAACGCAAAGTGTCGCCGCGAACAATTCATAACCGATTTTACCAAGTTTGCAAAACAAGCAAAATAATGAAAAGTGGAGAGCAGAAAATGCTGCATCCCTCATATACCCGATGAATTGGAACCAAGATTGCTCAATCCTGAGATTGCAACTCTACCGATCACATAGGTTGTAAGCTCATCAGCATTAACAAGTACCAAGGTAAACTTATGCCTCTTGTATGACATACGGCATGAATCATATAAAGTCGCCATGACGAGGAGAAAGTGTGAGGCAACGAATAATACGTCTGTTGAATGGGAGCATAGATGGCGATGGCGAAAGTGCAGGGAACCAGGACCTGCGGTGATGCTTACCTGGCGATTTCAATGCGAACTAGCGAACGAGGAATAAAAAGCCACCACTGTTAACACCGAACGCACAGCAGCCTCCAACCGACGTTAATAAACAGCGACAAGCCGTTGAGGCAAGCTTGAATTATCTGTGGTTATAGCGGAACGTGCCTTTCGTGGGCACGGTACCGTGACCTGCCGCTACGTACGGAACTGACACTTCAACCCGCTACCACCATGATGCTGCACATAACTGATTCATCACCTGTACCTAAGTAGATTTCACGCAGTGATGTTCGTATGCTTGTTCGTAGCTGACTTGTTGGATGAGATATAGTTCATGCGTAAATCAAACCTGCTCGCAGTGCGTGTCTTGTTTCCGTAAAAGAACTTTTATGGTTTAACTGCAACAGCAGTTAAAAGCTCGAAACTGGGTTGGCTTTGTCCATCCACCCATGCTCCCGAGGATTCCGTTACCCAAGACCATTGTCGTCATCGGCGTTACTGTGTTGTCGTCAGGCTACCTGCGCATTCTCAGCTTCACTATCGTCATAGGGCGAACAACAAAAGCATTCGCAGATGTGTACTTACCAGTCCGAGCACCTCAGAAGTCAAGTGCAGCGAAGCTGTATAAGGGTTTTCTTCACACCATTCGGAAGTCCAATAGGGGTTTGGTTTGCGGCGTCTTCGAGAAATCTACCCAAGGCTTTGCAAACGCTTCCGTATTATACACTGCTATTTTTTCGCTATTTAAAATTTTTTCGCAATGTAATTTTTTTGCGCTAATTTGAAAACTTCGCTATGTCCGAGCTTAGCACATTTGTACTATTGGTTATATCTTACGGCTCTGCCGACGTCGGCGTCCGGCAGCGCGTTCTCACCGACTTCATGGTCGTGTGGCAGCTTAGGGGCGCCGACAAAGGCTGCGTTGCTGTTTTCTGGCTAACATTTCATACTGCCTCCGCTGCCACCATCGCACGAGAACTATTGTGGAATTCACTTTCCCTGTAAAAGAAAACTCCACCCTCCACTGCCATTACATTGCTTGCACTGTAGTTAACGCAAGGTCCTGCAAACCGGCTTACTGTGTTATGCGTAGCCATGCAATAGATCACGACGTAACGCCTGCATAATATATTATATAGTCAGCACATAGTTACTCCTGAAGCAGAGTTCTGCTACTGCAACAGCGCATGATATTCAACGGTTTCATAATAAAGATGGAACACTTAGGTTGTTGCAACACATTAGGTGCTAGATATGAACGTGAGCCAGACGCGCGGATGGCAGCCAAATAAGCGCTTAACACAAAGCTTTGCCTATATACCACTGCGACTTCGATTCGAACTAAGTTCACTGCATAAATGTGCAGTGTGGAGCTGGACGCACCAAACACTGCGCTAGCGCGCAACAATAGTACTTGGTAATCTTTAGAAGCTTTTGGCGCAGACTTGGGGTGCGATCTTGTACGCGTTCCAAAATGGAACGGAGGCGTTCCGTTCCATCGAGCCGCACACGATTGGTCAATTTGAACGTCGCGGTTGAAATTGACCAATCGTGTGCGGCTCGATGGAACGGAACGCCTCCGTTCCATTTTGGAACGCGTACAAGATCGCGCCCTTGGTGCAGATTACTGCCGCATACTTGCGCACAATGCCATATACGTATAAGCCAACGTTACACCTCTTCAAGTAATGAAAGTCGACGCACAGAGTGGCTTGGCAAATGCCTACATCAAAAATGTGCAAGCCTGGTACGTTATTACCTTTGCAGTACAAAAGTAAGAGCGCTGATGTAGGTCAGGAAAACAGTGAAACAACAACCCAGAGTTGTTCTCGTGGTTAAGCTGTACTTCCCTCCCCCCCCCCCCCCCCCCGACGCCCAGCTGTACCCAATAACAGAATAGTCCCGCTCCAAAACGTAATTGCGATGTGCTCTCCAATTAGGACAGGTTTCTTAAAATCTGTTTTCCCCATTCTCTGGAAACTAGTTCACCGCTTTACGAAATCCTCGTGTACACCTTTTCTGATACGCCGCAGGCACTCGTTGGTGCCCCGAGTCATTATTCTTCAGCGAGTCGCTCGTCGAACAGAAGGTACTGGCACCTGCAAGAGGCGAGGGAGGCCTTCACACTTTTGCTTCTCGCAAAGAAAAGCGAACGAAAGAAGGAGACAAAGCAAGGAAGAGGCGCGACCGAAGTTGCACTTTGGCGCTCCGTATATGAGGCAACTTTCACGGGCGTGTGCAACTGCGCGGGGTGGTGTTTATCGCTGGCTAACCCCGTTTGGGCGGTTCACGCGAGTGTAGGGACGAGGCCCTGCCCTCCTCCGGAGAGCCCCTTATCATCAATTTGTGCCGACAGTGCTGGAGGCGGTGAAAGGCGAGGTGCTGGAGGTGAGCGATGGCAACGCGGGCGCGTTGCACGGTGCACGGGTACCGCGCGCCCGCAAGAACGGGTTGCTCCACCTACTCGTATACACGTTATACGGCTAACACCCAAAGCACCGGTGGCTGTTCTTTGAAGGATGGCCGCCGCGGGGCCCCGGGTTCGCGGGCCGCAGGCGGCCGCGTGTCGCGCGCGCCCACTGCTGCTCATAGACGGCGTGATGAAGTGGCTTGCGTGAGGGTCGGCGCCTTTGTGCGATGCCAGGAGGCGGTCCTCCCATTTGCCCCAAGGCCTCTTGCGTCCTTTGTAAGGCATTAAAATTGTTCCGAACTTTTGCGAGCCTCTTGCTGACTTAGAACGTTTCGGTAAAAAATAAGGAAGGTCTGGCTTTGGTGTGGTGTCTGCGCACAGCTGCAAAGGCGCACTGCGGACACATCGGATGGTACTGAAATCTTCACTGGAGCACGGAATTCAATGAAGAATAAACAGGCCTCGTGCAATGGGGAGCCGGTGCCGAAGTACGCAAAGGGGGAAATGAACAGGTGCGTTTGGCGTGCTGTACACCTGATTGGCTTCGTTGATTTGTTCCGCCTTACATCCACATTCATAACTGCGATCATTGCTTCCGGATTTTATATTTTGGTTAACCTCCCGGTCTTTCTCGTCTCTGTCGTCGCTCTCTCGCTCTCTCTCTCTCTCTCTCTCTACACGTCAAGGTCTTCAATGTATTCATGTAAACTTCTGTGAAATTTCAGCTATTGTGTTGTTCGGAGAAGCTTTATATAGAAAAAAAAAAAATTGCAAACTACGCAACGCCGCTCTGGTGAGATTAGGGCGGCAGTCGCGCAGCGATTTCCTGCAATGCATCTTTGTTGTTTGTTCATTCGTTTACCCGGGGCTTCTGACTTGAACGCAGTATGCAATTAAATTTCTTACCCTGCGCTTCGAATGTTTTATTGCCTTTTTCATCTATAACCACTAGAGTGCGTAAGTCATGTTTCATCACCTTGCCACACATTTGAGTCTGCTTGTCCTAACTGACACCGCGAATCCATATGACGCAAGCAAGCCTCCGTGACTCAAGGACTGCCACTTCTTGCCGTTCGTGGCAGACGTTTCCTCTGATATGCTCGGAAAAGTGTCAAATGGTCTGCAGTGTTCAATGTAGTGAGAGGTAAGTACATGCTCAAAATATTCAACTGAGTCTCAGGCACACACATGGGCATGGGCCCACTGTGAAATCTACCGCGCTGTTCTCAGTTTTGAACCTGTGAACCAATTAGCACTCCACAATGTTTTTATTTAAAGTAGTCCGGTATGGTGGCAACGATGTTCAGTGGTTGGCAGTTCAGACGTTCGTGACGAAAAACGCAAGCGGGGACACGCTGAAGGAAAAGAACACAGACGAGTGCTAGTCCAACTTGTTTATTCGAAGGCATTGAACTTAAACACATCAGGTGCGTGAAGCAAGCACAAAGAATAAATGAAGATGCGGCAAATAAGAAAAAAAAATAAATACAAGGTATCACTCAAATGCCGTCAAGGTATGCAAACTCGCATTCTAATGACGCTATGAACCGATGGCTTACATATTATGCAAAAGGCATTCAGGAATTTTGCTTGCACGAACATTTTTGTTAGCATAAAGAACCTAACTTTGACCGACTTCCGGAACGCACCACCATTTCGAGCAATTTGTTGAAAAATAAGAAATAGGAACACCTTTTAACTTATTGTAACGCTCTGACGGACATACGTCGGGGCCGTTCCACTTCTGGCCAGTGTGCATGTTGTTGCAAAACAAAGGAATGATGTACACAGCAATGCCTCTATACAATCTACGCACTAATTGTGGTACAATCTACACCACAATCTTTACTGCTAGAACCAACAGCCATCACTATAGCTTTTCGTCAATGATGAGAAATAGTTTTTGGAACTTGTTTCTAGAAGCAAGAAATAAAACACATCCGGCCCAAAATTTTTGTAAGCCTTTTTTAACTTGTGTGGAATAGCATGAAAATACGTGATAACCACAAATTTATCAGGTTTTCCTTCAGTTCGGTCACCGTACCTATACACTTAACACTTCTAACACCGTCTTTGCTGCAAAAGCCAGTACATCACCAGGAAACTGAGCGTAATGTGAAATCTGGAAGGAAAAAATATTGTTCATGATTTTCTCCCAAAAGTTAATTACCGTTGATTGTAGATTATTTACGGCTGAGCCGTTTTTTTTTCTTTTTTTTTAAATCTCAGTGGCTGGACGGCAAACCTTGTACTGGCTTTTTTTTTTTATCTTGCTGTAATTGTCCCGCATTTGCCTGAAAAGACAGTGAAATACTAAAAAAAAACTGCGTCATTATAATGTGGAACTTCATGCGGGAAACTTAACCCCTGACCCTTTTCTTGAAGCAAAACAATTGTAATCGTCTTTCGATCAAACCTTGCACTAGTAGCCAGCGCGAGGTTATAATCGACATGCCTAAAATATTTTCTTAGAAATTACACAAAAATTACATGCCCAGTAGCATCACAGGAAATGACTTCGATGGTGACCGCAAATAGCTGAGGCGTAAACTCGTAAAGGCTCATGGGACGCGTCGTCTGCTCGGCGCTTCAACCGCTGATGGTTCCGGAGCACGATTCTCCGTTCGCGGGGCCGGTCGCGCTTGCTCTCTGTGCACTTTCATCACGAGGTATCACCCACGCTGCAAATATCTAGAGCCTGTGACGGTCGCGACGATGACTGACCATTATATCTGAGCATAGGCCAGTCATTTAAACTAACTTTTTCTAGCCGAATCGACCGAACACGTAAATAAGATATGCCTGCTGTCGCAGTCGCGGGCTTATCTTGAATGACGAGTTGTACTTTCTTGTTCTCAAGTGAATTCTGTTCGGATCAACTATGTGAGTGATCTTGTAACATTTCAATCGTGAATATCAGATTTGTGCTAGAGCCCGTCGTATACACTAACGTGTTCGCCTTTCGTAGTCCTTGATAAATCGCGTTGAACAAGCGCGCACAGCTAAGAACCTTGACTTTCCTTTAAAAAAAAATACCTTCCGCACATTTAGCTTTTCGAACTGTTATACCACTGATAACGTAGATTCTTGGACAAGTTGGTATGAAATACTAGAAATTTTATGTCATTTTTCAGCAAACCTTTATAGGTTTTGCGACGTTTATATATGAAACATGCATGTGTTGTTTTGTAAGATAACTTGCTGTCCACGTTACCGATAATATTTAATGGAACATGCTTAATAACCAAACGTTAACCACGGCGTCGGCACGGTTTAACGATGTTTTAACGTAATATCTCTTTCTCCAACTTCACCAGACATTTGTTATAAAAGTCTACATACATTTATAACAAATGTTAACGCGATCAAAGCTGCAGTATACCCCTTGTGTTTTGGAGACCTTGTGATAGTTATGTAAGATATGAAACGTGAGGTAAGCTAGAAGTGTTCGTCGACTGCAGTTGACTTCCGCGCACGCTTGATTGTCTTAATATGCTTTCGACGTCTCTTTATAAGTAACATTGCAGCTTTGTGATCGTCAGGCTAGTGCTTCTCGTCTTGTGAACCTTTAACAATATATACGAGAAAAATTACGGTCTACGCCTTTTAAATCCTCCCAGTAGACCTTGCTCATCTTGCATCGAGCACTAAATTAAGGTCGCTATACTATGGAAGGTATTCGCTTAAATGTTGTTCCAAGACATTCGTGCCTAGAAAAAGCTTGGATTGGAATCGCCTGCCAGCCTATAACGCTTCCACTACTAAACCATGCATGTTTGATCAAATCAGCCTAGTGAAATTGAGATGTAATAAGTAAAAAAAAATCAGATCCCTATTCCACTACGGTGCAGATGGAAGCCAGCGAAGTTGTGGTGGGTTCTGTGATTGGCACGAAGAGAATTCACTTCAGAAAAAGAAAGTGCGACTCGTCATTCAAGATAAGCCCGCGACTGCGACAGCACGCATACCTAATTCATGTGTTCGGTCGATCCGGCAGAAAAAAATTATTTTAAATGACTGGCCTATGCTCAGATATAATGGTCAGTTCAGTCATCGATGCGACCGTCACAGGCTCTAGATACTTACAGCGTGGGCGATACCTTGTGATGAAAGTGCACAGAGAGCAAGCGCGACCGGCCCCGCGAACGGAGAATCGTGCGCCGGAACCGTCAGCGGTTGAACCGGAAGTGCCGAGCTGGCGACGCGTCCCATGAGCCTTTACGAGCTTACGCCTCACGTATTGAGGGGACGAACGTGTCGATGTTCGAGGCAAGCAGCTTTCTGCAAGCAGCCGTGGATGCTGATGTGGCGAATTATCACGAGAGACGTGATATAATCGTTGTCGACAGCCTTAGATGGGCAGCCGTCACTTCATCTTTACAAATAATGGTGTTTACTAGATATACGATTGTCCACTCTTCTCTGCTGCGCACTGGAATGCGTCGTGTTGCTAGTCAGACACTGCTCACTCGACTCTTTTGTCTCAGCATAACGCTAAATTATGGGGTTTTACCTAGTAGTGGGGGACTCCGGAATAATTCGGACCACCTGGGGTTCTTTAACGTGCACCTAAATCTAATTACAGGCGTGTTTTCGCATTTCGCCCCCACCGAAATGCGGCCGCCGTGGCCGGGATTTGAGCCCGCGACCTCGTGCTTAGCAGCTCAACACCATAGCCAATAAGCAACCACGGCGGGTAGCGAAACGCTGTCCTTCGAAGAAGTCGCGCCAAACCTCGATCACATTTTCATATGCTATGGTAGCCCAAATGCGCTGCAAGTCCTTAGATTCATATGTTAAAGCAGGAAACATTGAATTGATGCGCTCTGTTTTTATGCAGACGTAATTTGTGACCTCACAATTCCTTGGTCACACTTCAAGCGTTTTGGTTCCTCGACAGCAACACGGTCCTGGTTTTAGGAACATTTGGACACAGCTTACTGAAACCACCTACACGTCTATACAGAGAGATCATTCGATGTATATGCCGGAATTCCTGGTAATAACTGTGCATGCCTGGTGGCATCAAAAACGACTAGGCAGCTCGAATGCTTTGACAGCCATTGTTTTTCATAGGCAAATGTCTAATGTGAACCATAATTTAGAGATATGCATCCCAGACGTTCGATATATGTTCCCACTCTTTGTATTAGGCTAGAAATGTCACCAATTTTGGCAGTTGGTAATGAATATTATTCATGAAATTTATGTAACGCGAAGCGGCAACAAAGAAAACGAAAGTTCCACTCTAACTTCCACGTGACCACATATGCACCTTACAACCATTATTTTGGATTTAGGTACAGTTTAATGCTACATGGGGTAAGCTTTCTTATGCCTTATGCCGTGAACCTGACCCCCCCCCCGAATGCATTGTACATGAAAAGACGTATAATCTACATACGCCAGGTAATTGGGTCCGTCTGTTCAAACCAATACGTAAAAGACGCAAAATAATTCCAAATTTCCAGAGAGTGCAAATTGATAGATTGAGGAATGATAATTAACTGATAATCAGGAGGACGATGCGGGTCCAGTGTGACCCTTATCTACTAGTGCTGGCGAAGCCAGCATGTGATGGTTAATACATGTACTTGCCTAAACTTCTGGCTTCAAACGGCTTCGTAAACTCGTCATTTTAAACAAAGTACCGTTTTATAAATAATTAAATAAACGCCATTGAAACCATCCCATTTCAGGATCTAAATACACCACGTCTAGTACAGAAGCCCGATATTGAAACCGTTACACCATGGACACATGCATCGACAAGCGGCATGGAACACCCTTTTGAATTCCTTGCGGGCAAGCCACCGCGTTGAGACGCTTGGTTACATTCGATTTGTCCTTATACCGAGGCGCAGTTAGAACGAAGGCGAGAGCTTGCGCGGACAAGGAACGCGCGGATAACGCAAGTAACTACAATTGCGTCTACAACAGGGAGAAGCTTCTGAAAAGGATGCCTTGGAACGAAGGCGAGTGCGTCTGCAGGCAAATCATGAAAGCAAAAAAGCACTACAACAATATTTTTTTCATTTACCAAACACTAGATTGACAATAAAACAATGGCGGGCGGTTTGGCTGCATAAACACGTGCCAAGCGATGCCTATTCGCCAAAAGCCATACCGCGTCTCGCCTGCAGTAAGAAAAGTAATCGACTAGCAAATTCAAGAAATGCTGCGGAAAGGTGTTGTCCACGAGTCTTGCCGTCCCTAGGCAGCTCCAGTGATACTATTCAAGAAAAAGGACAATTCTTGGAGGTTCTGTGTTGATATCGAAGGCTTAACGCAACCACAAAGAAGGACGTTGTCGCGCATCGACGATGCGTTGCAGAACCACTGAATATCGTGCGAAAGCACATTATCTTCGACCAAATTAGCCATTTTCTTGCACCAAGTTAGGCATTGCTAGGCCGTTGTTTGACCGGTTGCTAATTAAATGTTCTGCAGTCGTGATGTCGTTGTTAAACTGTTGTTTATTGCACGCATGATACGCATAGTCATCCACACTCGGTAACGTAAGACATGCAGGATTACTCGGTGGACACAGGAGGAGGAGGATTGCATACTTGCACAAAGATGGTTTTGTGGTCCGTATAGTAATGTCTCCGACGAGATTAGCATATGGTAAGACGAAATTTATGCGTTTTAACCGTAGCGTTGCCTCTGTGCTGAAATTCGATGTGCTTAAAGTCTCCCTCACCAGGTCTGGCCATTTTGAGCCGACAAGCGCAGTGCTTAAAATGCACGCTAACGAATAATGAAGTATTATAACGAATGACGAAGTATTATATCCCTACGCGCCGCGGAACGAGCTTAAATTTCAAACCAAACACCATTTGGCCTTCTCCTTGCGGATTCCGCGCTCCCAGCCGGAGAGTCGACGGCAATCGCGTAAGTGCGCCTACGTACGTTGCCGTGCTGTGACATCACTCATAGTGACACGTGACTTCGAGAATCATTCAAGGCAACATCAGCTATTTGTTTAATCTGTTGCGTCAATAGACGAATTAAAACTTGGAGAGATTAAAAAAAACATACAAACCGAATGTCCGCGTGTTTTTGTTTTACTTCGTACCGTATAGTAAGAGAGACGTACTTCCTTTCGTCTGCTTGTTCCCACGTCGTGCAATCACGCGCACTGACAATGAAACTATGTAATTTTCTACCGTGTTCCAGCGCAGCGATAATGCTCTTTCATTCTCTTGCGCCTGCCTCATGAGTGCTCGTGATTGTGGCACTGACTTATAGCGCTATATAATCAGGTGTTCTCCTGCAGAGCGCGCAAAATCGTCCGCTGCGCGAAACGAGACAAAAGCATCAGCTCGCGCGCGAGACCGTCACCGAAAGTGTGCCACTTAGCAAAAAAACTCAGTGCCATTCCATGCAGTCTCACATTAGATGAACAGCTATGGGCAGTCCAATGGGCCCGCGAAGCGGCTGGTAGGTTATAGGCCTTTCGGTCCCAACGTGGGAGCGGCCCGCTTCGGGCTAGGAAACTAGCGCGACCCAATAGACCAAAATAAAGCTTTTCCATCCATCCATCCATTCCACTCTGTGAAGGTTGATGGCCAGCGGAGCTTTATATATCGTGATAAACTATATTGATTTAAATAAAGCCACATGCCACATGAATTAACATTTTCTACCGTCTTTATTATTTTGTCACTAAGGTGACTATAGCTTTGTGGTCACTATGGTAGACGGCCTTGGGTTCTGTAACGATGCTTGAGCGGGAATGGGTGCGAAGGTGGCGGGAAGTGTTAGCAGCCTCCCGCCGCTTTCGCGCCCGTTCCCGCTTCTGCTCACGCTGTCGTTCTTCGTAGGCATGCTGTTCTTACTCTGTCCGCACAATATGCGGCCTACCCATTACACGATCGGAGCGCAACTGAGATAACGTGTGTATGCAGTGCGTAACGTCACCACCCAAGGAGACACACCCATTGGCTATTAAACGCAGGTGGGGCACACCGGCGATGCGCTTTTGCTATGTATCGAGGCTACGGCGTTTTCCGTCTACGCGCTTGGTCTACGCACGCAGCGATCCGCTGGAAACTAGGGTGTTACAGCTCCGCTTTAAAACGCGCTCTCGCTCGCGAGAGAGAGAGAGAAAGGTGGAGTCCGTGATGTATTCGTCACACGATCCCCCGGCTCCGGTAGGGGACAACGCAGGGAAGGAATTTCGCTTGCGGAGGCTAGGCGGTGCAAGTGGATATACTGTCTATGTTGGCGGTGGCACTCGCTTCCTGAAATCATGGATTCAACCATCTCTGCTATTATTGAATTAATTCGAAAAATTCTTGCGGTACAACACTCCTTAGAGGGCTCGTAAGAACTTCCAGCGTATAACCAAAGTTTGCTATGTGGCCCGGTGAGGGGCCCTTTAACGCTATCGAGAACCACGTACGACGTAAAGCCCGCTACGCACGCGGGCGTCGTTTCGCAGAAAACGAGACGTAAGGGAGGAGTGACTTAGCGGCAGGACACGCGTGCACGTTTTATAGGGAGCGCGGTAGATTTCGATGACGTCACGCGCGGCGGCGCACGTGAGCGTTGTCCGAGGAGGATGGAGGCGGAACCGGCCGTTTCGCGCAAACGGGCGGGGCTGTACGAAGAGGCTTCATACAGACACAGGCGAAATCTAGGTTGGTAGGCTAGTAGTGCTTTCGCACTAAAATGAGTTTACTAGGGATATCGTCATAATGTGCGTGGTATTCTTTGCAGTTACTTATCTCTTAAAATACGGCAGTCTTGGTTTTAAGGGTACAGTATAGGCTTCATAAGTAGTGATTACAAAGAATGCAACGCACTATATGACAATGCCCCAGTGGGGAGTTTCTGCCCTTTTAAGCATGAAATGCTTTTAACTCCCGTTGTCAGAGACCTTCAAGTGACCTTGAACCAAAAGCCAGAGCCGTTATTCGGGCACTCAAACGGGAACATCCGGGGATCGTTGCGAGAACAAAACGAGATCATCCGGGCAACCAGTCAAAAGTTAAGAAAATGCGATCTCTGGCCCCCAACCCTTTGTACAGGACAGCATTACGTACGCTAGCTACTGCCCAAACAAGTTACAAAAAATAGTGTTTCCGAGTTCTTGCTAATGTTTTTTCACAATATCACTGAAGCTGTAACTTCTATATAGTACGCTGAAGTTTTATATGTCATTTCCAATAGCGACGTTTAAAAGGCGGATACAGGGCACCATACACTTGATAGTAATCTTTTGGCGCTGAGACAGGGTTGCCTGTGCTGTTTTCAACGCCAGCGGTCCGTGAGTTCCGAGGCGCGGGTTTTGCACCACCTCCTTCGAGAGACGGTGCCACGCTGCGGGACCAGGCCGCCAGTGTCCGGCGAGCCGCGATGGTTGTGTGGTGTGGTGTGGTGCGCCCTTGCGAACATGCAATATGCCCATTTTAAGATTGTGGCGAGTATCATCTCCAACCAATCTGCTTTGCCGGTAGCCATTTCATGCTTACATCTAATCTCGATTACGGGAGAGCCATCCTTTTTTTTTTTTTTCTTTTTTATTCGGTGCTGCTAGGCACGATGTCGCGGGTTACGCTTACTTTGATTTATGTGCACGTTAAAAAACCCAAGTTGGTCAACTTAATCCTGAGTCTCCCACTACGGTGTGCCTCATAATCATATCGTGGTATTGGCACGTAAGAACCATGAATTTGTTTTATTAGGTGCATAATTTGGGCCAAGTATATTGTATTCTTCAAGAAATGGCTGAAAGGTTAATAAGAGAACCACTTCGCACCCAATTTGTTACCCCTGTACTTGGAATATTCTACATACTGAGTGGTCTGGATTCAAATTCGATAAGATCGCTCTTCAAGCGGTGTCTTCGAGTACAATTCCACAGACATTCTCGTGGAAGGCGGTGTATTGACAGGGCATAATTAAACGCGAACGGTAAGAAACATTTAGGAGTACTTTCTTACGCGTAATTATTGTATATTGAAATGCAACGTTTTGATAAAAACGGCCGCTGGACATGTCCTTCTGTAGCTTAAAATTTCAGCTTCTGTGAATGAATAATTTCACTGCTACACCCACGAGTGAATCTCGAGAGGTTACTAAGATGTATTAGCAGTATAGTCGGCTTCCTTTGCACTTAATTCTGGCTGACAGTAAATGCGTATTTCCAAGTGTTCGTCGTCGGGTTTGTATTATTATTATTATTGTTCTTATTATTATTATTGCATTCAAATAACGTCGAGTCCTGCATGAATACCTTTAAACGCCCTGCATGTATTGATATCTATGGATAGATGTCGAAGAGCGAGAGAGAGAGAAATGAAAAGGTACCCGCCGCCTTAGCTCAGTGGTTATGGGGTTTCGCTGCTGAGGTCGAGGTCGAGGGTTCGATCCCGGCTGCCGCGGCCACATTTCGTTGGCGGAGAAATGCGAGAACGCCCATATACTTAGATTTGGGTACACGTTTATGAACCCCATGCAGACACAATCACTCCGTAGTCCCCCACTGCCGTGTTCCTCATAATTATACCGTGCTATTTGACACGTAACGCCCCAGAAATTAGCAGAAATGAAAAGGCGAAGGCAGGGAGGTTCACCAGGCTGAGCCCGGCTGGCCACCATGCTAACTATAAAAAATATAGATGCTAAGCGTAAAAATCAGTGTTTAGAGCTGAGTTTTGTGCACAAGCTATGTAGAATGATTGTAACTGGTATGCGAATTGCTATACACCTAATCAGCCCGAAGATATGAAGCGCGCCTTGCTGTTTTGTGCCAAACCTTGCTGATTTGTTTGCGCTCACCATGAATACAAATCATGAGGGCTATGACCTCTTCTGTCTATTTTCCTGAACTAATTGATGACAACAGAAACACTTTTTTTTTTCGAAGTCTAGAAATGTATTCGAAGTTAAAGTTGACTACTTCAGAAATATTTTGCAGCAAAATGTATTTCAATGCGTTCAGCAGAAACGCAGTTATTGGCTATCAAAAATCACCTTTGACTTCCTTCGCGGGGCTCCCGCTCCTTCTTCAATGCCTTGCACTGCGAAGGCTACGGCAGAGTAGGGCGTGCCCACAATCGCTGAGCCTTCTGAACGTCACCGAAGCACGCAGTTCAAATTTGATTTTAGATGCTCACTTGGACGCCGCTACTTCCGATTTTGACACCTACGACGCGCCAAACGCCAAACGCGATTGTCTTCAGCGAGCCGCAGTAAGCTCAGCGAGCTAAGATGGCCGGAAAGTAGCAGACGCAGATACATGCAACTGTAGTGCGTATGCGCCGAGTTTGCTATGTGCACGACAGGGCTGGAGTGCGCGCGCACGCTCATGTGCTCCAGCCTGGCCGTGCTTTACTAGAGGCAGACCGGCTTTGGCCTGCACCAATTTGACCGACGGATAGTAGCGACATCCGAACTGAGCATTTGGAAGCGCTATCAAAAGCTGAATACGAAGCGAAGTCTGTCAAGGCGTCTAACCAGGAGCGGCCAGGAGTGAGCGCGCGCTGGAAAGCGTGCGTGGGGTCTGACATTAAGTTTCGCGGGGTTCGAGGCTAGTTCAGTGTTCAAAACTTGTCGAAATTAGAGAGACCCGATGGCTACGACACCCATAAGCGGTATACCCAAACTTCAATTCCTACGCTGGCGGCCGCGGCCGAGCGTGAGCAGACGATAGTCGGCTTCTTTTGAAAGTACGTAATTCTAATCTAAATTTGAAACGTACATTTTCACTTACTTCAGCCTGTGTATTAAACTGTGTCAATAAATATATCGGTATGAAGAAGCACAGTGATCACAACACCCTTCTTTATTCATGTCAGCTATCAGCCAATAGCAGCTGTCAGTGGGATTCCTGCATATAACGGCATATGAAAGCCACCGGCAGCTTCTAAACGGGTGAGGACAAGGCGTCGTTTCAAAAGAGAGTGTTTGAGAAAAAGGTGACTTCGCGCTCCGCTTGCGAGCTCCACGCGCCACGCCCGACGGCAACATTTGGCTGATATGTTCACAGCAGCGTATGCTATCTGCGGACTGTTCTTTTTTTCACAAACCCCGACTGGTAGGTTCAGGACCCCTATATGGCGCTAACTGCGCGATTTTGCAGTTCGGTTGTCGGGCTTTGCCCCAATGTTTTCCCAAATGAGAATGACCGTTTGTTCAGAGCACACATTATGGCAGAGCTTTTACGAGGGGCTGGAAGCCATCGTGCAAAATATTAAAGAAAATAGAATACTGGAGTTTAGTTGTCCGCTAGGCGCCTTGCATATACTCAACGCACTAATGACGTTATATTTTTTTAGGCAGGCTTAAAGTGTTTGGCGAGTAGTCTTGAAGGTTTTACTTTGCGTAATGGCCTCGAAGATGCGAACACGAGGGGGGGGGGGGGGGTAAGTTTGGAGCCCAAAACACGAAAGAAGAGGGCAGCTGCCTCGGGAATGGGGTCTACGAAGGAAGCGGCATTTATGGAAATTAGGTTTCAGCTATTGGTCCTCGGCCAGCGCTTTAACTGGCCTTGCAGGACTCGAGCACCCCAGCATGGGTCACTCGATCTGAGCCTTGAGCAACGGAATCGCTTTTCGGGGGTGCTTCCACGAATTCCAAATGCCTGTCTCAATTTTCTATCGCGGGAGTGGCCGTTGACCTATCAAAGGAGCGCTATCTTCCGTACAAGTCTGAAGAGGAGAGAGTTTATGGGTGTAGAACACAGCGAAAATATCGAACGTATTTCCCCTTCCAACGTCGACAAATGTAACCGTGCTGCAAGTTCATGCCCTGTACTTCAGTATAGCATTTACCGCCTTCAAGTATTGGGAAATAGAGTTTATTGGAAGGAAAGGTTGAGATGTTAGCCAGAGGCTGTGTTCTCTGACCAGCCGCTCGACGAAATCGAAGAAAAAGGAAGAGGAAGCTGAACTATATGACTGCAAGGAGTACAGAAGATGAAATAAATATTAGAAATTAACACACTGCCGCAACATCATTATGCTTCTAGAGCTAAGTGCACACATTTATCAAAAAGGGATTTATATTAAGGAAAACAAACTTATTTAAAGGCTGACCCAAAATTACCGTTATGTAATGTGCGCTCTGTTACACCATGTGCGCGCAAAGAAACGTAAACATGTTACGTAAAGAATGCCTAGAGTTTGGAAATCAGCTTCAACTTATATGTCTTTATTATGTGGATGAAGAGAGAGAGAGAGAGAGAGAGCAAGGAGAGGAAAGGCAGGGAGGTCAACCAGAAGAGCATCCGGTTTGCTGAGTGGATGAAGAGGAGTTTAGAAAACAGATGTACCTGCGCATGCACACCCTATATTAGCTCGTTCACTACACGTATAGAGCCATAAAGAAGATTACAGGTTCTGATCTTGAGCAGGTTGCTTAAGAGTGCATGTCACGCATAGTCTTCAGTGCTTGACTGGCATGCCAAGCCACCTCCCGCTGCCTGAACATAACATTTTAAAATTATAACCAGCTGAAACGCGGTCGATGCGAAGCCATGCGTGTTCGTCACTGTCAAATTCACCGAAGTCACACAGCTTTTCGTTCCTAAGTCTTCTTTTCCATTGGCCAGCAGCCTTCGTTAATGATACGTCCAAAATCACGTCTGGCTGGCACCCCCTCTTGTGAACAGCTCCAGCGGAACAATATTTTTGTGATACGGGACGAGGTTACTAATGCCTAAGAGTTGTCAGTATGGCCGCGCATAACCTTTTCCCTTTTACTTCAATGCACAAAGTTTCGCGCTAATATTCCTGTCTTATAAATCAAGAAAGAAAAAATAAGCTGGAATGCTATGGGTAGGCCGGTAAGTAATCCCCACATTTTCATTTAGTAGGCCTCAAAAAAGAGGGAGAGGAAAAAAAGCAGACTTATGGCCTTCTCGCTTTAGCAAAAAAATATGAAGTATGTACATTGGTCCAGAACAATTCAGTATATATCTGTACAATGGTTTGCTGTTGGTCTCAGACGACTTCAACGTACGTCGGGCTAAGATTGTTCCCGGAGAAAGAAATTGGCTCGGAGCTCTCTCAACGACCGAAGCGACTTTCCGCGTACATCAATATCGGCTCCCGCCCAATCGTTCTGCTCCCAGGCTGCTGGCCTCGCTCCCGCGTAGCACAGCGCATCAGCCAGCGCCGTTTACGAAGCTCTAGAGTTTCTCCCCAGGGAAATGCCTGAAGTAAGGACTGCATTTCCTCCGGACGAAAGAAAGGCAATTGCGAGTCTTTGAGTCAGAAAATTGTGAAATGAGAACTCTGTTGGGCATCTGCTCTGGTCAGTGAAGCCATGTATTATATATATATTTTTTGTAGTGGTGTGGTAACTATATTTGCACTTTGGCACTCATATTTAATAATACTAAGGCACATGGTAAACAGCAACACCATGTAGTTTTTAACAGAGTGTTGTAATTAGGCGCGTTGAAGGAACCGTCGAGAGCTCTGAAATAGTTGTCTGCGTGTTAAGTTACTTAGCAAATTTATTAAGCGCAAGTTAACGCTCAGATAAGCCAAGAAGCCCGCAAACAGTTTGCCTTGTTGCCTTATTTTAGCTTCAGATGGTAATGAATGCTTTTCAGCGTTGACTAATAACGCATTTGTTTAGGACGTCGCTTTAGCAAAGAACAGGTGTTGGCACACTAGATGTAATGGTTCACAATACAGCCGTTTTTAAAACACTTTTTATTGTATATTTTAGGGTCTGCATGCCAACAGCTGAAGAGCTTTAGAGCCAAAGCAGTAGTGCATACAAAGAATATAAACATACGAAAGTAAAAGTAGAAAACATTACTCCTAGAAAGTAAGCAAATACGCAAAATAAATTTGAAGGACACTGTTAGTGCCAAGCGTTTGCGTGCCAACTTTACAGTGATGCTCAATTGAAAAGATTGATATCAAAACCCGTATTCACAAGAAAGTTTTTGTGCTAAAACTATTAGTTTGAGCAGGTGCCACCGAATAGTTATGTCGGGCATATTATTAGCGAAGTCTGTTGTACAATGGCAAACAATACCTTGAAACGAAAAGCCTTGTGAATTCGGTCACAGATGAATTGGTATTGTACACTTGCTGTAGCAGTGTTATATGGAGCAAGATAGACAAAAGTTTATACAAATCACGTGAGAGCACTTGGTGGTTTTCAATGATGGCACCTGAAACTGTAACTATGCCACTAACTCAGAAAACTCAATATTCCAGCGTGCCGACTTGTCGCAAGAACTTCAAACCATACTTATGAAGACAGGTTCCTTCCTTTCAGGAGCATCTATGTATATGTCAAGTACAATATACAGGGTTTCCCAACTATCATGCACCAAGATTTTATAATACGCAAATGCCACATAGCTGGACAGAACCAAGGTAATGTTGCCTGCAGTCGCTTGGAGATACTCGTATTATTTTTTGCATTCCGCCGAATTACATAATTAGCCTTAATTAATTAATCAACTTCTCAACTATTATAATTAGATGAAAGGTGTCAAAGCGAAAATCTTGGTGCATGATAGTTGGGACACCCTGTATATCACTACTGTAATATATATTGCAGTAGGCAATATATATTGCTCTTTAGTAAAGCAGGGGCTGACTTCAGAGCTTTTCTTTCGTAAGAACGGTTCATTATTGGTTGCCAGCCTTAGCTAATGTTACATTCGCTATAGCAGTTGGCCCCTGTCTGCACTTAAGAATCTCTATAGAATACGAAGTGATTTATATTATCGCACTAGCGAGCCAATTCACAAATCCTCGAGTTCTTACGGAGCGTTTGTCACTGGCTGGCCGTCCTCGCTAATAATATGCACACTGTTCGAATCAGAAGTCCGTTCGTATACAAACCGCTGTAGCGTCTGAACTCACTTTAATAAGGGCACGGATGCGTATCGTTGAGCAGGTAAGGGTTGCATTTCCGTTAGTTAAAAAGAAATGAGTTAACTTCAGTCATTTCTCCTGATGATAACTCATTTACTACGATAGCTACAGCAAACTGTCACAGCGGGCACTGTCATAAATTCGAGAACAACATCTTTGCGACTGACACAGCGTCGTCTTTCGCCACTACAGTGGCACGTGCGGTGGCCCCGGAAATACATGCACAGACGCCATCACTGTAAGGGTCTGAGGAGCTCACAAAACCCTGTACAAATTGCCGAGCGCGTACATGTTTCGTGATAGCTTAGTGGTTACCGCGTCCGGCTACCAACTGCACACACTGACTTGAAGTGGTAAAGAATAACTCTGTTCGTTTTATTCTATCTAATTACAATCGCACCGCCAGCGTAACTCTGAATAAGTATAGCCTTTATCTAACATATTTAGCATACTGGCGTAAATTATCTCCGTTTAAGCCTTCTTCATATGATGTACTATCACCCTGTGGCTACATAAGCAGCTAATCCTTCCGCGTCAGTACATTTCGCATAGGCTAACTTACAGCTATGCATGTCATGCGAGGGCATTGTTCCTAAACAATTACGCGTTTTTTTTGTTTGTTTTTTTATCCTCAAACAATTTGTATGCCAGCAGTAACCACGAAACGTCGTGGCTGGAGACTGTTTTGATCAATCCCGTGTTCTTTCCCACAATCTGAAATTCAATGCCTTGCACTCATTTGCCATCTAAAAATGATAACAATCGGAAGATTGCAGCCATGAATCTCACTGGATAGACCGGATCCTGCAGCAAAATGGCTTATTTCGTTTCCCGGACTGGCATCTAGATGTTACCAAAGTCCAAAACCAAAGAGAATTCGTTCCTCTCCTCTAAAAGACTGAGTACAAATGGTGAGCAATGCAACGCGTGTCTTTCTCCTTTTTAAATAACATTACACAAGGCTTTGATTCCGAAACGCAGCATACATTACATTATATGCGATTACAGGTGCTTCACATGCATCGCGTCTATGCGCTGAGGCTCGCCAATCAAAGCAAGGAAATCAAACAGAAAAGAAAACAAAATACATCTATGCACACGGCGGAAGTTAATAAGATAATGGATGAAAGACTCGCACAATGCCTTATAAAAATTGTGAAACGTCCCGTTCAGTTATTCGTAATTTTCTTACGATTCGTTTTCCTCTTGCCCTTTTTACTTTATGTTCTCGAATCGGGAAAGACTGAAGCCATCAGGGAGGGAGCTGCTGTGCTTTAGCATTTTTGGTTTCGCTGCGATGGCGATTTTTCCAGCGGTATTAGAGACTTGGACTGTGTTCATTTTCTAAGTTTTCGTTTTCCTCTCACCCTCTGTGTTCTGGAAGTGTTCCAAGAAGGGAATTGAAGTCTTCGCTCCCCTCGGTCGACCGGATTGAGCGGGAAGTGATTTATCGTATTCGTCGATGCGCACTGCGCCTCCGGTGTCCGGGCCGGGAAAGGATAATAAAGTTAAACGCGCTCCGCTTAAATTTGTCTGAACGACAAACCATTCGTTTGGAGTCTGGGAATCCGAACCGAAGCGTATTGACTCTTCAACAACGAAGCGTAGGCTTTTCTGTCGCAGTTGTCGTCGTGCGACCCGGTCTCTCTGAAGAGCTCCTTATCATTATCTTTTGAGATTGGCTCGATCGGCGCAGGCGAACCCGCTTGCACCAGCTTGTGAGTGCAAAGAGCTATTGCAGTTCTTCAATGAGCAAGAATCGGCATCACTGTTTCATCTTACCTTCGGGCACCTGTCGCAGGTGATGTCAGAGTTGGCTTTCGGAGATTGCTTTTCGTGTTCATGCATATAGGAGTTCCGCCAAGAAAATTTATGCCTCCTGTTAAGACACTTGTGAGAACGTCACTTGCTGATAAGAGCTTCTGTTTGAGAGTTTTCTGGAGTGTTTTTTTTTTATTGTCATTTCATGGGCTTCATCGTAGATGTCTTCAAGGACACCTAATTATTTGTTTGCTTCACGTAGGCAATAATGGGGCATAGTTCCCAAAACGCGCTCTCTTGAATCCAGCACTGGAATTTCTTTAGCTTTATGCCAACTCTACAATATGACCATGCCCATTATTCCGCAAATAGGTAAGCAAATCAATTGAAAAAGAAAAAGGTCAACAACACCTAAAAATTTCTAACCTGATGAATTACACGCTAGGCTTCTCGTAACCAGCCAGTGGGCCGTTTGAGCGTCGACATCGAGTGGCAAGGATCAGTCACAAACCTGTCTCTCCTTCCACGACATCAGTTTAGGAAAATTCAGAAACGACGTGCTCACAACTTACGACAAAATCGAATATCGATAGCTTGTGTCTTTTCTGTAGTAAAAATAGATTAAACTATGTGTGACGAATCAATGCGTCGTCATTATAAAGCCTTTTAGCTAGTTTTGTCGGCGACATGTCATAAAAAATGTAAAGCGAGATAGTTCTTCATTTTTTTTTATTTTATACTCAATTGATCAGAAGCAATGGAAGGGCAAAGCAGCAGCTTGAAAGTATTCTGTGACATCTCGCTGCTGACTACGAAACTGATGTGACGTACCAATATGGAGAGAAACAGAAATAGGAAATTAAAAAAAAAACAAGTAGGTTAACCAGTGTACATGTCCCGTTGGCTACCTATGGCCCGCAGTATAAGGGGAAAGGGCAGAAAAAGTTGTGGTAAAAGAAAACGAAGGCGTCAAAAGGTACTGGCTGCGTACACGTGGAGAGGCGCCTGACCACGATCATTATAGGACCCGCAGTCCTAACGCTTAAAAAAGTACAACAAAGGAAATGAGAAAGGCAAGAAGGTTAACCGGAGCAGAAATCCGGTTTGCTGCCCTACACTGAGGAATCAGGGAGGAGCGAGAAGAAAGATAAATAGAAAGTATAGAGAGAGAGAGAGCCGGAAAGCCCAGAGACACGATGACGGCCGGTCACGATCACCGCACACTACCCCGGCATGGACTGACTTGCAGCACTATCAACACCAATTAAGTCTTAAGTCGTTTTGCAGATTTTTGCAGGTTCCTGTTAAAGCCACTAGGGCTGACGTCAGCTGCGATAACAGTCTAAGAATTATTATTTCCGTGAGGCGACGGCTGTCGAGTGTGTCAGCTGCAGTGGACAGCGGTATTCTTTGAGCACCGAAACGAGAACACTCACAGAAAAGATGCAAAATCATCTCTTTGCATCCACAAATATAACATTCGGGACTATCGGCAGTTCCGCTGAGAAGCATGTGGGCATTCGTGATTGTCCCTCCATGCTATAGACAATATAGGATGGTTCTGTTACGCCATGGTAAGCTGTACGAACGATGGAGCTGTAGGGGCAAGTCTATGTAGGGAATAAAAACACTCGTTTGTCAAGTCAGCCGAATTCGTCATCATCATCATTATAATCGTCATCATCAGCCTATTTTTATCTCCACTGCAGGACGAAGGCCTGTCCATGCGATCTGTAATTGTTCTTGCGTTAACTGATTCCAACTTGCGCCTCCACATTTCCTAACTTCATCACCCCTAGAGCGCGACCCAATGGACCAAAATAAAGTTTTTCCATCCATCCATCTATCACCCCACCTAGTTTTCTGCCGTCCTCGACTGCGCTTCCATTCTCTTGGTACCCATTCTTTAACTGCAATGGTCCACCGGTTATCAGCCGAATTACCTTGCGCCAATGTAAGTTCGTCTGGAATCCTGCGCGGCGCTTACCCGCTGCATCCGTTCTACACAACTGCATCGCAACAAAGTATACATTCATGGGCATATTGGGCTGCTGCATTAGCCTGGTCAATTTCAATGACACCGCGATGACTCAGCATCAATTGAAAAGTGATCCCGTGTACTCTCTCAACTGTCCGCTGTTGAATTTCTTCTATGTCAGCGACAAGATAATGGGATCCACTAGGTTGAGCCGTCTAAGTCTTTTAAGGGATAAGCCGTGTAAGGCTGCCTTAGAATGGCAAAATATTGGTGTACTGGCAGCGGTCGGTACGTCTAAATTTATTGAATTCAAAACATTTAATTTGACATCGAGGATGGCTACCGTGATCGCAGACCTGTGCACGGCCCGCAATTCATCAATCAGGAAGCTCCCCACAAATGTGAGATCACGTGCTCCAAAGTTTTTTAGAGGACTGGGCTTTAGAAGTCGCCGCCGTAAGACACGGTCTGACGGCCACCTCACGAAGCCATCAAGACTTCCCACATGTAATCTCATAGATCATTTTCTGTTGACGAATTGAAGTTTTTACCACCACCACCTTAGAGAACTGTGTGAGCCAACCATTCACTCAACGCTATTAATAATTTAGTGGCGCTTGCGAGCCTAATTTGTCTTATTGGGAACTTAGCTCTACTCATACTTGTTTGCAACTGTTTTTTTTTTCGGCCAACCGCGGTTACAGTGCAGGTGAAGTCTTAACGTTCACATACCAGGTAAAAATGTATTACCCGCAGAAAGAGAGAATTGTATACGGTAAAAAAAAGAAGTGCGGTGGGCTGGCACCTCTCGGGGTCAGCCTATAAAGCCTATACTGTGGGTCAAAGTAGATAGGGAAAGGCCGTTATTCGTGTGTGCGGGTGTTTCCTTCTCCAGAGGCGCGACGCGCTTGGTCTGCGCTCACGCGCACTCTCCCTTCCCGTGTGCCCTTTATTATTATTTTTTCCAGGTCCGCCTTTTGTGCGAGTGTCCGGATCTGGTGTCTTTGACCAGATCGGAGGGAAGTCCGCGGACTGGGCGGCCGCTTTTGTTCTTCGCCGACCAGCCGTGTTTGTGCAGGGTACGAAAGAAGCGAGCGCCGAATGGCGTTGGCGTGGCATTGATATTCCTCGACACGCGGCTGATCAAGAGCTCCTTTTGTCCGGCGCCTATCTTCCTTCCTTCGCCGTCGCCGCCGTGCGCCTCTTCCTCTTTATTCTTACTCCCGTACGCTTCTCTTTCGGAGTCCACCTCGCGGTGGACGGGCTTCTTTGTTTGATCAACGCAAAAAAAAAAAAAAAAAGTACACCAGTCCTGCTTCTTGGCCACTGCAGGGGGGCCTCCCCGTGCTAACACGCTCTTCTAGGGAACACCTACGCACACTCGACGAGAGTCGACGGGGCGCGAAGCAAAATCAAATTGTAGTACTCCGCGTGCTGGACGACCGATGCTGGCGAGGAAGTCCCAGTGTGAGCTCCTCAAACAAAAGCATGACTGCAAGACAGCGACTCTGTGCTACGGAGTTTCTATGTGCGAACGTCGTGCCTGCGACTAAGTCGACGCGACACGGTTGTTGCGACTGGTATTAGCAGTACGACGGTCTCATTTCATTCTCTACCTTTACATAGCGAAAAACCTCGCGTCAAGGAATTGTTAAATTCAACAGGGCTGTACTTGCAAGTGCACCCATGCGTAAATTCTGAGCTGCTGGACGCATTCGCCTGCCACTGTTCGTTGCAGTTCGCTGTACCACGGTAGCACGTCATTTAACCCCGTATGCATAAATGCATCTTAACTAGAAGCCCATGCTGCACTTGATCTATAAATGACTCCTATCGTGAACGTGCCGAAGAAGACGCAATTAGCGTCTTGGGCACGTTCACGCCAGGCGTAATTTAAATCAAGTTAAGCATGGGCTTCAAATTAAGTTGCATTTCTGAATATGGGGGTTAGTCTTGGCATGTCAAAAAAGCAAGCCTCAAAAAAAAATAGTAATATCGCCAAAACTGGAGACCACTTACACAAAGCAAATGCTGAACGCCTTGAAAAACTCAGTATATAGGGGGCGAGGAACCAGGCAAAACTTTGCGCTGACAGATGAGTTTGCGCTTGCATGCCTCGTCAGAGCAGATTGAGCTCCTTTCGAGAAACTCTCCGTACAGATAATCTCTGCTTAGTCCAACAGCTAGGAAGGGGCTCTAAGGTGAGTAAGCAGGAACACTTTACGCTGCCTTTACCACACGACTGCGCGCAGGCTTTTTCGGAGACTACAGAAGGACAAAACAGCGACGCGCGAAAGTAATAGATAAGTTAACAGGAAATAAAGCTTAGAAATAACACACTTGGTTCTAGGCTTAATGAGAGCACCGATAAAGACCGCAACATTCACTCGATGGAATAAAGAAAAGCGCGAGGTACAGTGGGAACTAATGGGCTAATACAGCGTGCAAGGATTTGTACAAGGTGGCTAACAAAACATAGTTGAGGGCACCGCCAGTCGCGAATGATGGCACCAGTAAGAAACGCCCTTCTTAACGCCGCTGGCTGCAGGTCACATCGCAGGCGTTGGCATAGCCTGCAAAGAATTGTGATGTTTAACACCCTGGGCGTGCGCTATTGACGGACGTGCCGTGGGCTGTAGAGACACATAGAGACTATAGAGAACTAGTCCCACCATTTGCATGGAGCTTTACGAAGATGCAGTTCATCCACATTTCATGCTTTCTCAGGAGGTGCTTTCTTGCGAAGCGCAGCTCGATGCATCTTAATTCGCAGGTTATCTGTCACATATACATTGCAGTCAGACCAAGGAAAACAGGAGTCGATTACGCCCTCCCACTGTAGCAGAGAAATCCGCATGCGTGCATAAGACACCGAAAATATTGTAAAGATGAAGGACTCAAGGGGAGGCAACTGTTGGGAGTGCTATACGGCTGTAGTTTTCCGCCTTCACGTCATTCCAATTACTGTTACTACGCAAGGAGTCTCGAATGTAAAACATCTAAACAGAAACACCGCGGGAAAGAAGCGGCAAGTGATTTCGCAAGCACCGCGACTGCATGGTGAGGCGTGGCGACGAAAGAGAAATTAATTACCCAGCGCGCCAACTGAGGTGCGTGCAACGCCTGCACCCCCTGTCAATATTCACGCAGCGGGCTGCATACACGCACAGGAGGAGGCGAAGCGAGGCCGCCGAAAACTGAGACGCGCCTGTTTACTAATGCAGCCGCCGGCCCATGGCGTTCACTGCGCCGCTGGCGAGGATTTCAAAGCGGGGGAAAAAGTGCCAATAGTGGGGTCTTTAGAGCTCGCCACGAGCGGCCCCCGAACAACGTCTCGCGAGCTATCAATTTTTTGGTTGCATAGGAACAAAGACTGTGGGAGAAAAGGCGGGTCGACAGGGCGAGCGTGAAGGAAAAGGGGCTTCAGTATTACCGTTCGCTGTGCAGTAGGTTTTTTTGCTCTTTATTTTTTGCACAGGGAAGTGAAAGGTTGATGCACGTGCCCCCCTTTTTTTACAGGTTTCTTGCCTATAGCCACTACTTGATCTGGCGTGAAGCCACAGTGAACTATCTAGGTGTTGTCGAACCAAAGCAACTGCCGGTGGTTTGAAAGTGAAAGTTTCAGACGCTTTGTGTGCATATACGCTAGTTTCAGACGCTTTGTGTGCTGGCTTGAGGCTCTCTCGTGCCGGTGGCGACTGGTGCCGGATTGTTGGGCCATTCAATATTCACGCGCTGAATTATGAAACGGCCGGCCGTTACCTTTGCCTATTTTATGCGACTATTTGGTTTTATTTTTCCTTACGTGTGGGTCTCTCTACACGGCAAGGTCCGTGTCCCATCGCGTGAACCGCGCTCGCGACGTGGTCAGCACCAAAGGCCTTGCGCCGGTGGGAGCTCTCCGGCCGTTCTGCACCGGCGTACCTCGTCGAATTATTAAAGGCCTTCGACAAAAACCGTGCTCGAATTTTGCTTGAGAAGCGGTTCTTATTTACGGAGCGCTCTGCTACCATCAGGCTTGGCCTCCGCTGTAGTATTGCGACCACACAAAGCGTTCAATGTAATCGCAGAGATCATGTTTCATGCACGAATAGAACGCGGTCGAGACCTTGGCTATGTACACTGCCTGGGAGATTTCTTTCTTTCTTTTTTTGTTATTTTAGTCATCCGCTATTCCCTCTTCGGGCATGCAACGTGTTGCTTTATAGTGGAAGCTCTCCGCCACCATAGGATTACCCTGATCGCGGCAGGTACCCGTGTCGGTTTAGGAGGTAGGCTCAGGGGAGGTCGAAGATGCTTTCTTTTATAGTTTACTTTTACCTCGCATTCCCCTGAATCATTGATGGGGTTTTACATTCGAATGCTACACAGGGTTTCTGAAAGGCCTTGTAGTTCAGGGCTCTGGAATAAATTTTGAGCACATGGGAGTTGTTTAACTGACAGAAAATTGGAAGTAGGCCCTTTTTTTTAATCAAGTGTGCTCGCATAAGCTGTGAATTGAACTCGCAACATGATCCTTAGCAGCAGTACGATATAACCGCTCAGTAAACGTGGCGGACATTGCTTTAATCCGAAATAAATGTTGTTTTCAGGAAGGAGGTCTGTAAATAGATATGTATGGGATCATAAAAACGTACGGAAATCTTGCTATTCTGTGGCCGCCTTCACTAACATTATGTCCAACACGAGTGGCTGGCTCATACTTTTACACGAACAGTTATAGCTCTGTATATATGGGCCAATATTTGTAACTCTCTGACAGCGCAGGTGGTTCGTAATGTTCCCAAAAACTGCTACTTACGATGCTGATGTTGAAATTGAATCACTGGCTCTCAAGAAAGCCTACATCAACTTCTGAACGCAGTCTTTCATGACTCCAGCAGAACTGGTGGTACTAAGCTGCGCTGTGTTGGTCAAGCATACTGGTTTGATGGCGTCAGCACAATATACGAATTTGATTTATGTATTCAAGGTGTTCAGCGTCCCAAAGGAACATTGGTACCATAGGAGACACCATGCTGGAGAGTTTTACCACCTGAGGTTCTTAATAGCGGACCTAAATCTACGCACAGGAGCGTTTCTCGCAATCCGCCCCCGTCGGAAAGTGGCCACCGAAGCTGGGAATACAACTCGCTACCTCGTGTCAGCAGCAGAACGCCAGATACATGTATAGCCACTCAGCTGCCTTGATGGGTCCCCAAATTTTTTAAACAGTGATCCATTGGAACTTGACCTACACATTGCACCTACCTTGAAAATAATGGACAGGAAAATGGAAGCAGTTTGAGCGACACCTTGACTTTCGGTAGGATGAATGCCTGAGCTATTTGGTAGTGCGTACCGGATTAAAATATTGCGATAGATAACGACGCACGAAGAAGCCTCGACCGGTAACCGCACTCTTAATGTCAAAAAGGCCAATTTTTCTACTGGCGTAAACGAGGGCTCTTTCTCGTTTTGTTGCTGAAGCTCCGTTCCAAGTTAATGGCTCCATCGCTACCCCGTAAATTAGGCTGCTGAGCTGTACGCGTTAGTAAGCGCATGCAGTGCAGTGCACGCTCGCCACGCTTTTCGTCTCTGCGGGCGCCCGTGGTTAACAATGATCACTGCCGCGGCTGCAATAACTGCGCAGCAATACGCTCGCTCAGCAGGCGGTGACTTGCGAACTCAGTGGGAAACCTGCGAACGGTGTCTGCGGCTGAATCAGCGTCCTTGTGCGCGCGGAGACGGACACCGGCATAGGACCCGGTCTCTAATTGCATCGCACTGTAATAATCAGCGTAACTGCTTTCAAGCAACATGACGGGAGCCTGCCGAGAGAAGTTATATTCAGTAGTGCTAGGCGATTGCGGTGATGGCGGTCATTTCACTACATGCTTAATTAGCCTATCAGTTTGGGCCAGCAATTGTTCCGCCTTGCGTCGCTTGGCATGTCACGAAGACGTCCGCAATGAGTCCATAAATTCAGCCTCTCACAAAAATGGAGGCGGAATGCGCGACACCTTCCGGCGTACTATTCGTGGCCCCTTCCGGAAAAAAAAAAAAACTAACTGTTCTTAACGTGCTTAGGAAAACAAACCTCCTCTGCGGCTGTCCGGAACTCTCTTTCTCTCTTTCTTCGAACACAGAAGCGCTGGCAGGACCAGACGATGCGCTCTCGATTGCCCACTTCGTTGCACTCAGTGCAACTTGCCGAAGCAGAACACCCGACCCTAAACGTCCCTACCGGAATGCAGGCCGATTCTGTTCTCACTACATACAGCAGGGGGCTTAAGTCGTCCACAACACAACGCTGGGCTGGAGCTTTCCAACGCCATTGAAAGGGGCGAAGAATTGTCTCTATGGGTGTTTCCTGCTTCATTTTTGCCCTCAATGTTTGATAGGTTCCTTGGAAGTGGTTTATTGGTACGAGAATCCGCTCTTACCACTGCGAGACCAGCGACAACGCGGAAGTATCCCCTGCAACGTGATCTTAATCTCTTTATAGACATATCATTAATTGAAGCTAGCGACTGACGACAGAACTTGTTCGGAGGGACGTCACGAGAAAGTTGCTGAAATTATTTAAGTTAATTAAGTTTTTGGGTTTTACGTGCCAAAAGCACTGTCTGATTATGAGGTGCGCCGTAATGGGGGCCTCCGGGTTAATTTTAACCACCTCCGATTTGTATTGCACTTAAATAAAAGTGCACGAGCATTTTTTCATGTCGCCCCCATAAAAATGCGGTCGCCGCGGCCGAGAATTGATCTCGCGACTTCGCGTAAGAATATCGCTCAATTAACGAGTTCGAATCCGACAGCCTGATGCCGTTCTGCGCAGGTCCATTCTCCAGTTTGCGAAGAATAGCAGACAAACGCACCAAAGGGCTGCTGACACAATCATTCTTACATCGTGCATTTTCGAAAGCTTGTAGTATTTCCCTCGTTAGCCTGTGTCGGATGCTTGCGGAACAACGTGAATCCGTGAGTAAAAGTGCAGGGACTGCGCAAGTTTTCGAAAAAAAATATTTCTTTCTTCCTTACACGCACAGCTGCAAGTTCACGAGGACACTGTAGATTTCGCGGGACAAATTTCGGACTGAAGAAATCAATTTCAGGTTGCGTGACAAAGCTGCGAAGGAATTCGGCTTTTTTTTTTTAGAATCCATGTTCAGCACACTTTTGCTCACGGCTGTACATTCATGAAAGGTATAGGGCTGCATTCGTAACGGCGACAATGGACTGCTAGGTTACCAGAAATAGCATGCTCTTGCCAATATTGTATCATGTTTCCTTAAATCTGACAGATCAATTCTCGTGAAGATACAAGCAACTACGCATGGCTTGTCCTGTCTCTTTCGTACTCTTCGTCTCCATGTCTTTCGTCGCACTTTTAATTCCATCAGGATAAACCCACATTCACCGATTTCTTTTCGCGCACATAAGTCACTTACGCGTGGTCGCGATTGATTTTTCGCTCCTAACCACAATATTTGTTTAGGCTCCAACCACGGGGATGGAAATGTAAGGGCCAAGTCTCTAGCGATCGCTATGCTCTGGGCTATGCCACTCGCTTTGGACCAATAGCCGAGGCAGGCGACAGCAGGGGGGCCGCGGGTGCCATCCGTATAGGCTCTCGTTGGTTCCTCCTCCAAGCTGAGAGCAATTTCTGGGAGAGAAACGTTTAAAAAATCACACCCTTCCCACCCGACACAAGCGCAGCGGGAAGAAACGCTGACGCAGCTCTGCGTGGCGGTTCTTGACGGAGGTTTCGAAGTATCGTTTCCTCTTTGTACTGAGATGAGCCTATTTGTGTTAGTGTCTTATCGTCTGGCTCACTTGCACCTTGCAAATCCAACTTTCTCTCTCTTTTTCTATTACGCCTTTTTTCGTTTTTGCCACGGCATCACGCCTTCGTGTCAACTTTGCAATGCCGTGAACAGAAGGATATGCGATATGAATCTGTCGAGAGAAAAAGCAAACGAATACTAAAATAAAAACTCCGACAACGCGTTCTGGTAACATCTTGCACAGACGAAACCTGAAATGTCAGCAAATTGTCCTTTTTTTTCGTTGTCAGCTCCGTGAGCGCCCGCGATCTCTCTCCTTTATTTTCTAACTTCTGTTGCAGCGCCGAAGAAAAAAATTCGTGAATATATATGCGTGCTGAGCCGCGCAATTCACAGTCGCTGCGGCTGACTGTTTCTTCAGCAGAAAAAGTGACGTGTGTACGCACATATACCCGTGTAATAATTTCCTTCGTCTTTGCATTCTCACTGGCGCTTTACGCTGTCGCTTTAGTAATTTGTTTTCTCCCTCGGCGATATTACCGCGGGGTCCAGTCGACGCCAATAGCTGTCGCTGCCCACATTTACGCGCACATACTTGCGCTGTGCAAAAATGGAGGAGCGGGTGCTTCGCCTGATGTTGCTGTTGCGGCAGAGAAGAACACGGTTGGTCACATGGTGAGGTAGACTCGCAGGGTCATGCCAGCACTCGCTCGACCGCTGCCTTTCCAAAGTATGCAGTGGTAATCGTACAAATCAAGGTAAACTAGTTGTCCAACGCACAAATGGGCGTAGTTTACAACTGACATAGATTAGGACGAGCTGCCCAAGCAGATACCGCTTTTTTAACAGCGAAGCTGTTTAAGCCAGCTGTAAAACGTGCGCGTTTCACGAAAAGCCAGGCGCGCCGTAGCCATGGCAACCAGCGACGCCGCAGCTGCCTGCCACTGCGTTGCCTAGTAACCACCTCGCGGAGCGTCGCGCGCTATGCTCGGGAGAGAGAAAGAGAAAATGAGAGCGAGAGAGAGAAAGAGAGAAACAAATTGTAGCAGCACCAACGAGGCAACGCGCAGAGGTGCTGCCGACGCCAACCGCGCTTTTCCGTTTCCCCGCATTAGCGCCGAACGCTCGCGGTGTCCATGACTGCAGCCGGCGCCTCTGACGGTGGCTCGGCCGAGCTCCCACCAGTTGCCCGCTACTGCGCATGCGCCGGGACGTAATCCCGGCGTGTCGCCTGCTGCGCGCCGCCCGTACACTGCATGTGCATAGCTTTCGCCCCACTTCCTCTACGTGTGCTCGGACTGCAAGTGCTTCGCGAGGCGTTCCCCGATGCCACGGACCACGCGGAAATGCTTATACACATTGTATAACTTAGGATCACTTGGCATTACTTCGTATAACTTAACGTCACTTCATATAGCCATAACGAGCTAGGAACCGATCAGCTCCGCTGTGTCTTTAGCCTTGCGCTACTAAGGCAAGCTGCCCCGATTATATTTTAGAACGAAAGCTCTACTACGCCATGTCTCGCAAGGTCATTCATCGCGTCGCAATGACCCTGAGCCACCGCAGCGCAAGTGTGGCAGGTGTGACGTCACGCCACGTGATCCGCTGTGGAGAGGCGTCGTAGCTGCGCTCGCTCGGAGTTTCGCCGCTGCGGTACCACGTGACTAGGCGGTACCGCGTGAACGGCTGCTTCGCCGGTGCTTTGTCGCTCAGTCTTGCCATGGGTGGCGCACCGGCTGGGCCGTCTGTGCGTGCGCTTCAGCGCAAGCGACAGGCTGAATCCAATCACCCAGTAGATATAGCTGGACGACAGGCTGCGAAATCTCAAGCAATAGCAAAGTTGGCTGCTGAAACACCGGACCTAAGGGAGGCCAGATTAGCGCGTTAGCAAAGTTTAAAAAGCGTGGAAGCGTGCATTAATGAAACACTGCGTACATAGCCTTTGCAAAACCAAGCCAAGTAGGCCTTTCGCTCATGAATAACTAGGTTTACACAAGTTAAACCACATCCATTTCTTTTTCAATGCTACAGGCGATCTTTTAACGGAGAGAGGCTGTTGGTATGCGTCGAAAGATGGCGCTAAAGTGTAAGAAGGGGGGTGACGACACCTTGAAATTTCTGTACCAGCTTCGCGCCATGTCATAAATTATGGCAACCTACTGCCGGGACTAATTAATCGTTGATTGATCAAGAATTCTCGCATCCGAACATATCGGGGAACTCAACCTGGCGGCTTTTGTGGAATTTTCCTGCGCGTAAGAGACCCAAATACGCAAAAATTTCATCATGCAGGTATACATGAAGCTTGGAATGTAAAACTTAACCTTGATCGAGAAGATAGCTGAGGACCACGCAACGAGTGAATAGAACGTAAGGTTGTGAGCACAAGACTGAGATATAGGAAGACGGCGGTGTGGATTAGAGAGGCAAAATGGGTACCTCACATGCGAGTTGAGATTAAGAGCTTGAAATGGAATTTAGCAGGTCATGTCATGCGTAGAGTATAGATAACTGAACTGGTGCCAACGCAAAGAGAAACGCAGTGGAGAACGGCAGAGGAAATAGGTGGTGTGGTGAAATTAGGAGATGTGCAGGTGCATAGGATGGAGTAGGCTAATGCAAGTCAGGGGCGATGTGATGACAGGTTCTTTTGTTTTAATGTTTCTGACGGCTCTCCGAGGCGGAGATTCCCAGAACCCAATTGAGGACAAATCCGTTGGTTGGAAAACACACACAAACTTTTAATAAAACTAGAAACGAAAAAAAAACTATAAAATAAACACTCAGGAACTCATAGTACAAAACACATGTAGCTGGAACGCTAACGACAATAGGCAAGTTCGGGCAGGCCACGAGTATATAGGTGCACAACAGTCTCGGCGCGGCGAAACGGAGATGAGACGACGAGAGAAGCGGTGTTGTTCTCACCAAAAGGTCGCTGTGCTGGACCGGCTACCAGAGCGTGGTAACTCTGGCTTGGATCGAGAATATAGGCGGCTCGGCAGCACGGGCAGACGGCGGCGGCGTTCTGGTCGGGCAACTGGTCGTGGAACTCGGGCCCGTAGCCCGACAGCCCACGTTCTGCCCACGGGCGCAGACGGTCACCGGCCTCGGGCAGCAGCGGTTGACGATCGGGCAGAGTGGCGAGGCCCAGGAAGGCAGGCGGCTTGACGGCACGGGCAGGCGGCGGCGGCATTCTGGCCGGGCAGCTGATCGTGGAACTCGGGCCCGTAGCCCAACAGCTCTCGTTCTGCCCACGGGCGCAGACGCTTGCCGGCCTCGGGAAGCAGTTGACGATCGGGCAGAGTGGCGACGCCCAGAAACGGGTTGGCAAGAGGCTCCGGCCGGGTGAAGTCCTGGTGGCTCGGGTCCGGAACCCGACGGCCGTCTTCAACCCTCGGTCCGGTGGCCGACCTTCTCCCGGTGTCGCTTCTGGAACTCTCCCGCTTCTGCCAGCGTGCCTCGTTTTTCTGCCACTCTGGCCGATTTGTCGCTTCCTCAGTGACTGCTTGAGGTTTCGTGTTGTCTTGCGATTGGGTGTCTTTCTTTTGTTGTTTTTCTTCTTGTGCCGCGTGTTCACGTGCACTTCGACGTTGTGGTCTTTAGCCAACACGGAATTCAGCTCGGCGCGCGCTCTCCTTGTCGGCTTCTTCTTATTGCCTCAATCCACCGCACTGTGTCGCGCACTTCACACACCACAGGCGATCACAAACCACTGGGAGAGACCTTCGTCCTGCAGTAGACAAAAAAATGAGTGGCTGATGACGATGATGACTAAGTATATTGCGCTATCAGTGTTAGCCAGCACCAATCATAACCATATTACACCGCATGCTTCACGTATAGTACACGATCTTAGGAGTGGGAAACTGGCCAAAAAGCTCTCGTATACTATACCTCAAAGCATCAGCCCCAATTAAGGGGCTCGATTTTTAATAAGAAACGTGGAGGTCAACAGATAATGAAGCGAAGAAAAGTATTGGGGAAATTAACCTTTCTTTTTAAATTGAACTTTGGAATTAATAGCGGATCAGGGTTGAATTTGCTATAAACCTAATATCTCTCTCTGCTACGGCTACAGACGTGGGCGGTGATTCGCTAGTGGCTCTAAATCGGCCTGATACCGGATTTCTGTTCTTCGGCGTGATTGATTCGGGCCCCGAAATTGGGGTCGTTAAAACAACGCGCACAGCCACGCGTGTCGAGTGCACGAAGCCGCCGTCGTCAGCTTCCGAGGCGTTGTCCCGCAGATGGACGCTCGACCCACGTCGTTACGGCGTCCTTTCCCTCCAGCCCAACTCCCTCCCCCCCCCCCTCTCCCCACCACCAACCCACCGTCCAAGACGCTCTGTGTGGCCGCACGGCGACTCGTTGCTCAAAGCTTAAACTGGCCGCTTTGTTCTCTCGAGGAGACTGGTTTTGGGCTCTGCAACAACACCGCCAGTATAAAATAGAGACATTGCCGGCCAGAGCGTCGGTCCAAGTTGAACGGGCGCGCCTTAGAGAGCTAGGGAATGTAAACGAAAAAAAAAAATAAGAGTTGCGAGGCAAGAAAATGAGGCGGCTCAAAACTGCAGCGCTCAGCAGCGGAACAAAGAAGTGAGACAGACTAGAAGAGAGAGAGAGAGACGAAAACGCGAAAGCTCGGCAAAAACCGATACTCGACTCCTCCTTAGCCGTGTTGTCCTGCAAGCATTGTGGTGGCCGGTACAACATTTCTTGCCTCTCTGCCTTTTTCTTTTTCGCCGCAGGTTTGTTGCCGTGGAAACAGATATGTTGTAAGTCTGATTCTTTTCCGAGTCGCAATTTCGCTTCCGCGAGGAGGAGGAAAGAAGCACGCGGGCATGAATAATGCAACAGGTATACCGCCTTGTCGCATTTCAAGATAGAAGAAGCACCGGAGCAAGAGGAGCGCCGCAAACGAAAGACGGACACGTTGCACGACGTGGCACACCGCGCGAAAGGCGTAACATCTTTTAGGCCCATCTGATGGTGTTTCTCTGCTTTCCTCTCCGCCTCTCGTTTGCTTAAGTATTTGTGCGTTGTGCGAGAGCACTGCAGCCGGTCGCTGTTATAAATGAATGTCGGGCACGGGCGTAATCATGACAGCCCCAGATACATGTCTGTAAGAAAAACAACGTAAAAGGCGGCCGCGGTATTGATGTCAAGTCCTCGTACATGAGATGACTGCGACCAAACAATTCAGTTGACCGAAGCACTATCAGTAATCTTTAAAGGGTTTTTTTCTTGCTCTGTTTCAAAAGCACCGCTGCACCGATGCCATCGAAATCCAACCACAAGCAAAAGAGTTTAACTGAAGACGATGGCCTGGAATGGCGAGCTCTTGATTAACGAACATTTCTAGGTCACGATATTGATTTAAGGCAATCTGATTATACGAAAACACTTAAGACCTTGCTAGGACAAAGAGTCTAACGAAAATTTGTAAACAACTTTAGTATGTATGTGCGGTATTCACAATCTATCATGCCCTTCATTCGCTGATCATAATATACGAGCGCAGGCAAATATTAAGAATATTTCTTGCTATTTTCCTGTATTGATGTAAGGTCCTCGTACATGAGATCACCGCGAACAAAGAATTCAGTAGACCGAAGCGCTATCAGTAATCTTTAAAGTTTTTTTTTTTCTTGCTCTAAGCTATTTCAAAAGCACCGTTGCACCAATGCCATCTAAATCCAACCACAAGCAAAGATTATAACCGAATACGGCTCGGAATTGCCAGCTCTTGAATACCGAACATTTCTAGGTCACGATATACCGGGTCTGCAAAATTAAGCTTTACGGAATTTTAAAAAATAATCTGTGGCAGGTAGCATAATTCTTATCGTTGGGCTGGGTTATTCGAAGAGGCGGACATCAGTAGCACGATAAATCGAAACACATATTCAACTAATTAACAAAAATGGACTAATGAACTTCTTAGTCAATTACTTTACGACACATATTGCAATTTACGAATTGTAGCCGGTGAGCTTGTCAGGCGTATCCACTTGAAATTAATTTCCAGGATGACACCAGTTTCGAGATATTATTTCCCAAAGCGTGGGACGAAATAAATAGGCGTCCCAGTTATTTTTGTGCTTCAATGCATGAAAGTGTTTTGTTAAACAAAAAAGCAAGTGGAATAACCGGTCATTTTTACGGCGAGTTTGATGGCGCACATCTCGAAACTGGCGTCATTCTGGAAATTCATTCCAAGTGGATATGCCTTGCAGTCGCACCCGCTAGAATTTGTAAATTGCAATATGTGCCTTAAGTTAATTAGTTAAAATTTTAATTAGTGAATTTGTGTTAATTACTTGAATAAGTGTTTTGATTTCTCGGGGAAGTAATGTCCGCCTCATCGAATAACCAGCTCAATGATAACAATTTTGCTACCTGCCACAGGTGATTTCTAAATATTTCGTAAAACTTAAAGATGAACACCCTGTATATTTAAGGCAATCTGATTATATGAAAACACTTAATACCTTGCTATGACAAGGAATCTAATGAAACTCTGCAAACAACTTTAGCATGTATGTGCCGGATTCACGATCTAACACTCCCTGCATTCGTTAATCATAATAAGGTCATTATGAGCACAGGCAAATAGCAAGAATGGGCCCTATAACGCAAAGCTATTCCAATCTGTTTTTATTCCAAACCGCCGACGAAAGCACCGGGTGGTGCCTCGCTGCGCTTGGCAACGTTATACTGCCACGCAAAAATTTTTATTACACGCAAATAAATCCATTCTTCCTGGCAAGTTCCAAGCCGCCAGTGGAGCAGTAGCAGCTATAGAGCGATCGGCGGGCCCGCCGATCGGGGCAGTCTCCGGCTATTCAGAAAACAATCAATTACTGCATACACGTCACTTTGACACGGTGAGTTTTTGCGGTTTTGTGACGTCGCGTGTCAGACAGGTGAAGGGGGCGCAGCCCGAAAACTTTTGACCAATTGCGTTGAGTTGATGGTGAAAAAGGCGCAGAATCGGAAAGAATTATTTTTTCTTTGTTCTGTATAATCGCGCAAAATCAGAGTGCATAAGTCATATCAAATGAAGAGCTTTGGCGGTTTTCTTGACGTCGCGTGACAGCCAAGCGAAGTGGGGGTGGCCCGAAAAAAATTTCACCACTCGTGGAGGGCTTATTGCAGAAATTAAATATAAATGTTTGGAATAACTTTACGTTACAGCACCCATTATTTCTATTCGTTCTGAACATTAAGACTTCCGCGAACGGGTCCCGGCGCAAATGGTTTTGGGCTTGTCCGATGTATTGTATGCAATAAAATTATGTGCTGATAAGCCCTGATTGACCCGGCGCGACTTCGACTTGCACCTAATCTGGAGCGAACGGGTAAGAGCGCCTCGTCTTTTATTTTATCTTCACGCGATCAGTACATTACACCAGAAGATGAGACACGCGCTGATTTTTGCCCTCCCGTCCACTTTTCTATCGGTTTCATTTCACTCGCAATAAAATTGCCTTAGACACCGCGCCACAGGTACGTCCTTCAGGAAGACGAGAAGCTTCGCCTTCTTTCTCACCAGTGAACGCCACGCGCTTTTCTGCTAAAACTCTCCCGAGAAGCTCTGCGGAGGATTTGCTCTGCGCTTCTACTTTTCCAACTGTGGCCGGCCTCATTTCTGCCCAGACGTCTTTGTGAGGGGGGACACATATACGCCAGCGCCGGCAGCGCCGCTACAGCGCTCTTTCTTTGGGCATTGCTTTTAGCCCGAGTCTCTTACTTTTCATCTCGTTAGCTTCTGTATATTTCTGTGTCCTCTTCTGGCTGTTTTCTGTGCGCGTGTCTGCGCGTGTGTGATCTCTCCTTTGTGTATGGAGCTAGCGGTGGAGACGGAATTCCAGCTTAAATTGAGACCCGCTGCACGTCCCCCCACTCACCGCTGTTCTCGGCCGCCACGTTGCGAGCACGCGCGCTCTCTAAACAGGACGAGAGTCTCCGCTTCGCCGCGTAGGAACGTGCGAGAGCGCCTGCGTTTGATTGCTTTCGGTTCAATTTTGTGCGCTCACGCTACGGGACAGTTGAATGCATAAAAAGAAAAGAAAAACAGAACCTCAGAGAGAGAGAGAGCAAGAAAAGGTAGGCGGATGTTGGTAGTACTTACGCATATACAGGGGCCGCAGTGAGGCAGTATACCTGAGTTACATTTAATTAGGTTTTGCTGTAGCCAGGGTAGAGGTAGGGCATCTCGTACCGCTGGGTTGTGGTTCTTTGTTTTTTTTTCTGTTTCTCGCCTAATTTTCGTTTGCTTGTGCAGGGTGGTAGAGTGGTCTTTTAGCACGAGCTATGTATATAGGCAGCCAGCCAGTGGAAGTATATCGTCGGCGATATTGAAGGCATAACTGAAGTACGTATTACACCAGGGGTTCTGGCTCTTGCTGTTGTTCATTTACTTGATCCTTCGTAGGTTGTATCAGTTATTCGACGACTTTTAATAGGTAATTAGTTGGATAATAACGAAACGCCACAGCTCTGCAGTGAAATCAACGAGCCCAAACCTGGCTGTCTTGATATTCATCTCTTCATGCCCAACGTGAATGTATCAGTAGTATAAGTAAAACTAAAGGCAACGCTTATCAATTGCACGATGCATTATCAATCATAATTTTTGAGCAATTACGGAGTCTCCCCGCCGTAGTGCACTAAACACATCACATGCTTGCGTGCTTATTTTCCTTTATATCTAAAAGAAATTGCGTCTTTTAACGCGCTAGAATATGAAACCATGTCAGTGCGACCTTCAATGAAGAGGAAAATTTTTAATTCAATTGAAATGTGAGCGCGCATAAGAATATACTACTATGTCCGCACTAAAAACACAAAATACACACAAACACACACACACTCACAGATAAAGAGTTAAGAAGGTGTTCTCGTGCACCTAAAATAAGTATTTCGAACATAATTCGATTATCGTATATGCCACGGATTTCGAAATGGACTCACACATGTTATGAATAAGGTGCACTCCGAAACAAAGAAACGCCTGATTGCGTTGTTTTGGTGGTGAATCTTAAAAAATTTACCTTCACTTGCGAGGAAACTGGTCAGACAGGTATAGTGATCAGCCTGGCGAGGTTCAATCGGGAAAGGCTTTATGGCTGGATGTGTGAGCTAGATGTAAAATGTGGCCGTTTAGTTTGAAAACGAAGCGTAGAAAGCCAAGCAAAATTGGAACCCATATTCAGGAAACCTATTTTACCTAAGTGGGCGCCGTTATTGGCCATCACCGCAACGATTGTCTTGTTACCACGTCGACTACTCAAATGATTGGAGGCCACCTGAACGCCGGGCGTGTATTCAACGATAGTGAAATATTTCTAGTAAAAGTTTATTCATACAGAACACTATTTGTTCTGTTTATATTGAACAAAATTCACGAACAACGTGCCATGTGTTATAGTACAGTATAATGACTGCACGTTCGCGTTCTCTTCAACGACAACGACAACGAATTTCAACGACAGCTGTCGTTGAAATTATACAGCTTAGTTATTAAAATGACCTTCGCGAACAAGAGGGAACACCATTGTGCAAAAGTGTTCCGCGCGCTTCTCGCTGCGGGGGAATCGAGTCGGAATTTTTTCCACAAAATTAATGCATCCGTAAAAGTTTTTTATTGCGCTAGCAATTATACGGACACTCAAAGAGGATTTCGGCCGTCGGCGTAGCCGTCGCCGTGAGGTTCCGTATGACGTCAACGGCAATGAAATCGTCGCCGCGCGGCGGACGCTGTATGTGCGAGTGAAAGGGCGCGAGGGACGCGCGCTTTCACGGGGAGCGAATTCTCGCCGGAGAACTAAACGCACATTCTGCGCCGTCCTCCCTGAAAGGCTGCAGAATTAAGCGTCTCTTTCCTCCTTTACAATCGCCATATATAGAGAGCAAACGCGACTTCTTCTGTCGCGCGAAAAGCCTTGAGGCGACGGGAAGGAGGGAGGGGAGGCGACGTTTAGCTGCGGCACCAAATGCGTATTTATATAAAAACGTTGCGAGGCGAGAAGTTGGGTAAGATTTCCAACGCTGCTCGACGAGTGTCCCATCCTGATCTCGTCGAAAACCTCCGAGCCGCCCCAGAGGCCCTGGCAACAGTCACCAACGCCTCGCGCGTTCGGCGCGAACGCGGGTAAAACGGCGACGGCGTCGACAACAGTTCTGCGCGTTGCTGATGCTGCTGCATGTCCAAGTTTATACAGCTGATAAAACTACCATCCTTACTCCGTATAGCTCTCTACTAAGTTGCTATTGCAATTGATGCTTCGCCTTTCGGGTGAAACTGCGACATTTTTTTGTTGGCATACCGATATTATACTTTATTAAACTAATTCTGGTGTTCTATTTATTTTCTTCTGTATTAGTTGAAACTTCGCCTGACGTTTAAATCTCGGCATTCTATTTTGCTTTAGAGACAAATTGCGGCAGTAATCATTGCACTAGAAAAAGCTAGAAAAGTGAAGTAATACCCCCCCCCCCCCCCCCCGGGCTATATTTAGTAGAAGAGTCTATGAATACAGAGATAATGGGGCCATAAAGAAGGAAGCGACCCTATTTGGACACAAAATATTAAACTTGCAAAACGTTTAACAGAAATGAGTCGAAAACTTCGGTTTGCGCGTTTCTAATCTGCCAGGCAGAAGTTTCAACACATGCACTGAAATGAAAAGTACGAGCAAATTATTGGCTCAGAATAAAACACCAAGAAAAATGCGCCAAGAAAAATAAAAAAGTAATTGCCAGCACGTGTGTGAAATCACGGCGAAAAAAAAAGCGAACCAGGCGAGCGAAATCCTGGAACAGCGAGCTTTGGAAATATCGCGCCCCCAGCTTTCCCGAAAGAGCACGACTTGTCTACGGAGGCATAAAACCTATCTTCGTGCACGCTGGTTGCGCCGTTCTGGCTGGCGCCGTTTTCGTGAGGCTGAAGGCGGAGGAAAGCCATGTTCTCAAACTTGAACCGCTCCTTTTCTGACCGCCTTCTCAAGCTCGCGCCGCGCCTTCTCAGGTCCTTTCCTCACTTTTATTTTTTTTTTCTTACGCACTCCCTTATTTCTTCCGGTCTAGGTGGCAGTCCTGTGCTTTAGCACTGCCTGCACTTCTTTTCCTTCTTTAATGTTTCTTTTTTTATTTTTTGTTGTTGTTGTCGTCTCTTTCCTTGTCCTGTTATAGGAAAGGATTCCTCTCTCTGTGGTGCTGCTTTCCGTTGGCAGCTCGTTTTCGGGGTCTCCTGCACACACCGTCGTTTACAAAAAGTCCCTCGCTTCGCTGATGGGATTTGCGCGTGTGCTGAAGCCGCTTTAAATATTTATAGGGATACGCCTATTCTGTCCTCTTTACCACCGGCTGAAGGAATGAAAATATGGCGCTATTCTGCCCGCAGAGAACGCTGCAGGTATCAGCCTTTCTCTCTCTTCGAATCTGCAAACTTCCCTGTCATCCCGTTCTTATTCGCTCCCGTAGAGCGTGTGCGAAGATCTCTTCATTTCCTCGTGCCGTCGTTTTGTTTCGTTGCTCGATCCTCGGTGGCCGTAAATGTCTTGGCCATGCTTTTATTCTCCACTTAATCTTATCCGCACGAAGAGAGAGAAATCGACGTGAAATCAAGTCTGGCAAGCTGATAAATGCCCGGAAAACGATTGGGCCCGAAACCTGGCGAAAGTGCGGACTGAGCGTGCTGTCTGTCGCGGAACTGCTCCCGTTCAAATTCATCTTGTCAAGGACTTGATTAGATAATAAAGGCATGCGAGAACTGCACAGGCTGTTGCTTTTTTTTTTTTTTTTGTCTTCCTATGCTAGCCTACGCCTCCGTTTCTATCATTTACTCCTATCCGCCCATTGAAGGTGTGCCGTTTAGATGTGTTCGTCGATGGAGAAAGGAAAGCTGGCTTTTTCCACCTTCTCTACAGATATAACCGCATGTGAGCAACATTGCTTCGTTGATCCATAAGCAAACGCCTACCGCACTCATTGTATGCAATGGGCGTGCTTTTGTTCTTGCTCACTGTTTGAAATAATTGGTAGGTCCCCGCAAAGCCTTAGTTCACTCCGGCCGATTGGTATTGCGTGGGCTGCAGCTCAGATGCACCGCTTTTTTCTGCTGACGTCAAGCGGCCAAGCTGGATTTGCCGTAACAGGGTATGACGTAACTTGCGATATAACAGGCTGCCCATACACAACATACGTAACATACGTAACAGGCATGAGCAGTCCTAGTCAGGGACATTGAGGGAAGATACGTACGTTATGCTTATTCCATCTTAATGTTTACGTAAGTATACGAGTATATCCTGCATGTTTGGGACGTCTTCTATTTGTCGTTCGCTCCATTAGATACATTATCCGATGTGCGAAGAATTTCAAGCTGCAGTCACTCGGGCTCTGGCATTTGTATGGTGAACAAACGCATTGATGCGCAGCCGTTTAATTTCACTGTTTGTTTCATTTATTTGGCCCCTTAATATCAACGGCAATCGGCTAATTTTGATAAGCTACTGGCCTTCACGTGAGGGAAGTCTATAGCCCATAGAAGTTTGGCCACAGATAAGGCCGGCTATCCCAAAATCATAGGTATGGGGAAAACAACAGAGACAAAACAGATAACGAAACTACAAGACACTTTTAAAGTCTGTAAAATAATGGCAAAGCACTAACAAAGCAAGTCCTTGGATCACGGAGAAGAAAAAAAAAATTGGGAAAAAAATGAGAGGCAATTCATCCCATCATTGACCTTACTGATGTATTATTTTTTCATGGAGATTTTTTCAATTTACGTGGGCATGAATATGGCATTTTGCTTCAACGATGTGTTCATGAAAAAAAAAAAGCGTTTGATTGGTGAAATTACAAACAAGAGAAGACAATCAACTTTTTTAAAGTGTCCTAATGAACGCTCAATATATTAGGAACGCAGTAGAACTGGAATTGGAGATTGCTCTGTATACCGTTAGAGTTAGCTACCGTCGTTAAGACATAATGAGGCAGTAAATGTTCTGCAATGTTATGCGGCTGTAGCGTCCGCATAGCAAATGGCACGTGATATTGTCTTTATCCTGAAAAGTTCAGCGGTAGCCGCAATGACTCTGTGCCACTACTGGACTAAAGTTATAATATCGCAAACTGTGATTCACCGATACGTTATAGTTAAGGTATGTAACAGCGTCGGTTCGTGGAAAGTTCAAGTTCATCTGTCGTCTCCTATTTAGTAACCGTAAGCCTCGCTCATTAGCATAAATTTTAGAATCCAGTGGTGAAATCCAGTGGTGAAAACGCCATTAATTTTTTTGATGTCCTGACATCCAATTCATTAATTAAAAGTAATTATCCAACTTTTAAACTGTTGTTTTAATGATCATGATGTCAATCAGGGAGCTCCCGATAATTGCACGAAACGTGAAAACGACATGTTTCCAACGAGGTACAGATTGCGTGTTTATTTTACCTGGGGAAGAGAGAAAACTCATGAAATACGAAAAATATCACGTGACTACGCGTCGACGCGCATGGTATAGCAGCGCCATCAAACAGTTTCTGCGGGAGAGCAAGCTGTTTAGTTTCGATAATAACGAACGATTATTTGATAGTTATGACCTCGCTAAACTTGTTTCTGCTTTTCAAATATTTCTCCGCTTACACTGACGCACTTTATGTAGCAACTCTTCCGGATGTATTGATTTGAAACGTTTCGAGATCGACCAGCTCCCTGGTTTCGAATCGTTACGAGTGCTTCGTCGAACTCGAAACGCGCGCCGCAGATATTTCAGCCGCAACGAAGCGAAAGTGCGCGTTGGTCCCTGGAAAAAACAAAACAAAAAACAAATGGGGCAAAGAAACGAGCGATGTGGGGAGGCCAAGATCCAGACGGTGTCTCGCGTGGTGCGGCCGGCGACAATTCATTGGTTTAGTGAGCGCGGTGTTTCTCTTAGTGTCCCCGCAGCGGCAAATTGAAGCCGCCTAGCAGTCGTGATTAATTCCGAGGCGTTTGGCGCAACTCTTTTGGTCTTGCTTTCGTTGGCCGCCTTCGAGAGTAATGGTTCTTTAAATTAGAGCCGCGTTCAATGATTTGTTTCGCGCCGGCTGATCGCAAACGCCCGTACGCTTCGGGAATTGATTAGGAAGAGCGCAGTTATGTATGCGTTCCACCTCCGTGCCGTCGCTCGCCCGCTTTGCGCTGTTGCTTTCGTCGTGTTCTCCTTTTTTTTCCCCCTTTGTCTTTACCGTTGCGCTCCGGTGCGCCTACACGATCAGCTTTCGGCAATGTTCTCGATCCGTCTTCGTTGGTGGCGCTCATCTATTGTACCTCCATGATGGCGCCGATGAAGTGCACGCATCGCAAGGTGTCGCCTGGTCGCCCATGCATCAAACCCGGCGTGCTCGCTTGTCACGCGAACAGTGGGGGGCGAGACGCATCGAGCTAATTCTCGTCCGCTATTTCTTCCTTTCTTTCTTTACGTAAACTCTTGAGGTGAAGAGAAACGCCAAAGCAAAATGTGAAGTGTTCTTATTCGCCCTTCTTTCTCCGTTGAGAGAAAAACAAACAAACAATCGTAGTTGCCATACCCCGCAGGTTTCCTTAACAAAGAAGTGTCTCTTGAACTCGATGGCCAGCTCGGCTTATTATAAGCGGATTTGGGCTTGTCGTCCGAGTCTTATGTGGAATTATTTTGTTAGTTTTGTCGTTTTTTTGTCCTGTTTTCAAGTATGGAAAAAAGAGGCGATGCTTGGGCTCATCTGTTTAAAAAATATGGTAAACCAACGTAGTTCTCAGCTGACATTTCGACCATTCTGTGTTTTTTTTTTTGTTGTCGGCCTTATGTGCATTATTTCAACATTTATGTGCAATGTACACAAACTATTGTCCCGGATAAGTTCATTCCCGTTTGGATGAAATGAAAACCAACTATAACAGCCAGAACTGAAGCCCTTGAAAAGTTATCTTTTGGTCACAATCGTCATTCCTGTCTGTCTGTAATCGATACGCATAAATTTAATACTGTATTAACCCTTGACTCGCGCTTCACTTGCACTTCTTTATGGCAGCTTCTAAAGCGGTAGTAGCATCTTCAAGTGCATGATGATATTAAAGAGCGCGTGGTTTATTCTCTAGAACGCCGGTTTTATTACAGATTCTGAGAACTGTAAGGACAGTGTAACATAGTGCTTCTTGTTTCTTTATTTCTATCTATCTATCTATCTATCTATCTATCTATCTATCTATCTATCTATCTATCTATCTATCTATCTATCTATCTATCTATCTATCTATCTATCTATCTATCTATCTATCTATCTATCTATCTTTCTTTTTTTCTTACTTTCTTTCTTTATTAATTAATTTATTTATTTATTTATTTATTTATTTTATTGCATAGCAAATGGTGGGGTCACCTTTAACGGGTCTATGAGAGGTTTGATGTTAACTCCTTCGTGCATCCCCTAGCATTTGATGCTTTTGACAGGAAAATGTACGTGAAAACAAAGCGGTGTTAAACTTTAGTTTTAATTATTCTAATTTCGTTTTACTTAAAAAGAAATTTGAAATCGATGCAAAGGTTCCATGATACCATGCTTGACGGACTATCAATGGCACAAAAGAACCTGAAGTTTGCTTTAATTGAAACTGACCGTTATCTGCCTGAAGAGAATATATTCGAACAATAGTTGTCATGGTTGCTGTCTGTCCTATAGTCACGACTCCAGCGAGAACATTAGGCGATGTAGTGCTTAATTTACAATTCAGGCATTCACAGGCCAAGACGTGGCGCCCTCTGCTATGCTAAAAAGCGAATCGCATATTAAGAAGCTACCGGCACTTGTCGATCCCGCATGCTGCATTCAGTTTACAAGGTTCCAGGCCTCTTCTTTTGACAACGGGCAGCAGCTAGGTACCTTATGCGAGCGATGAGTTCCGTGGTTCTAAGGGTATACACCACGGCTAGGGTGGCTCTACGCGTGGGCAATCGAGCCTTTGGCAGCTTATTCAGGATGACAGCCCGTGTGCCGACGTGTGCGTCCTACAGAAGAAAGCCAACGTCAGCGGTTGCCTGACACACTTTGGCCTCACTTGAATACAACGGCGTCTCATCACCACTCAGCCTAACAACGTGCAAGCGAAGATCTAATACTGAGGGCGCCGTACCTTTGCTACAGTTAGTCACAAGTCAACGGCAGTTAAGGAAGAGCATTTCGGGGGCCGCTTGTTCTTATTCGGCATACACGACACCAATACTTCAGGAAATAAACGGCACCAGGCAGATGCGCACAGAGAGCACATACGGATGCCAAAGTTGGAAGTCTGCGCCGGTCCTGTCGTTCTCGGTCTGCGTCTGTCTTGCGTCGTTTATTTCCTGAAGTATGACACGCTAACTAGCTCAAAACAAGATCCTGCGATCGTACCCATGGTTACCTGCGGCGGCGTTTCAAAAGCCGAAGAAACCGCGGCCAGAATATTCAGACTCAAAGCAGGATCGAATAACTATTGCGATAAGGATTAATTGCGCATTTGCGTTATTCTGAAGCTAGTCTGAGCAAACTGCCGTAAAGAGAGAAAGGAAAGCGAAGACAGAGTTTGGGGTGCTCTCACGTATAATAATACGTATGATATTTTATGGTTGTCCGCGTTTACCACATAGCCAATGGTGTATGGTGGTGGTGAGAATGGGGGTAGCACAGCAGAGAAAACGCAGTAGAGGGTGGCAGAAGACAGGATGACTTGAAGAGATTTAAAAATATGCAGGAGTAGGATAGAGCTAACTGACGCAAGACAGATATGTCAGTGGAGATAGCTGAAAGAGGTCTTTGTCCTAAAGTGGACAAATTAGGCTGATGACAATGAATTTACAAACTCCGAGACTAAAGAAAGTTCATGAAGACATTGCATGCTCACGACCACGATACGATGTTAAACATTTATCGCATGTTGAAACAAAAGTCTGTGGTATGCTGCCATGCGGACGCGTGACGTATACAGTATTGAGGGCACATACGTGTGATTCACGTTGCGCGAAGAATAATGTACCTGTCTTTATGGCGACTCTACTTCTTACAGAGGGCGCCCGTATACATAATCAGGCTTATACCATGCCTGACACGTCAGGCATGCAGGCTGGCCGCGGACCACGTGGAGAACGCACTGGTACTCTCGTCGAGGCTAGCACGGTCTGCCGCTCGCGCTTCAAAGAGCCGCTTTCGATGCAAACGGCTGCTTGGCAGAATGTTTTCAGGTGCGCTCACTGCTCGCACTGGCGGCGCACTCAGAAGCGGCCTTCTGTTTCGGCGCGCGTACCACGCTTCTTTCACGCGAGCCTTTGATGAACGCATACATCAGCGAATCTTCGGTGAATTGCAGCGCCTTGCCCAGTAGCTAGCCGCCCCGCATCGATGTCACGACGATGCGCACGGAGGTGGAGGCCGTATACAGAGAAGGGGCTCTTCAGAAGTTTCTCCAACTCATTGAAATCCACGCGCTACAGGCATATGGTGCTTTCGTCGCTAGACTGAGGGTGTCTGTATAGATATCGGCATTGCTGCCTTCCTACGGACAATTGGCGCCTGGAGCTCAATCTATGTGTGATGTATGCCATAAATGCACTGTTTGCCCGTCCTGCTTCCCTGTCTAAGGTCTGTTCGCTGCAATTTCTTGGAGTATAGTACGACGGACCTCTGACACGGCTCGTTTCAATAGCCTTTCATCAGCAGGGATTGCGCTCTGATTGGGGTCTATTCAGAGAGAATGACAGCGAGTAGCGTGTGGCTTTCCTTATGCCGGCATGTCCTCGCGGTAGTTTCGGGGCTGTCCAGTGAACTGAGCTTGCGTTAAGTTTCACATCGCCAACAATAGGCAAGGATTTTGAACCTGAAATTCTGTAGTTTAGGCTGTAATGACTGGCATTTGTCTAAAGGATATAACCTGGTGGTTACCACGGCATAATGTGCACAGTCGCCTGCCACATCGTTTTTTTTTTTTTTTTTTTTTTTTTTTTTTACTTTATACTGACTCTTTGCAAAAGTGTTCTTATAAAAGCTGTTGTGCAACTTACCAAAATTCTCGCACAAGAGCCCGTCTGTGATGTGTTCGCTTGATTGAGCACAAAATGCCTGCATAAATTTAGCATAAACAGGTGGTAGCGTAGAGAGATGTATTTGTGTAACAGAGCGTGTTTTTTCGGTGGCCTTAACAACTGGGACAAGAGTTTAGGAAGGCTTAAAAAAGATCGCCTCTTTTTTGCCAACAAAAGCCTACACAGCTGCCAGAATTTCTGTACGCTGTAATCGCATATTGAAAAACCAAGATAACTCTAAAGAGCATTACGTGTGACACTTTCCTGGGTCATTTACGCAAACAAGCAGGTCCCATCTACACGATCACAATTTTCAACTTGTCATTAACGTTGTAAGGCATCGTTCCGTCCAGAAACTTAGATGATTATTTAATTTTTTCTGTTTTCCGTTTTCTTTTATTGTCCACCTGTATTGCTAATGAACCACATGATACAAGCACACCTATAATAAAGCCCACGTTACAAGACAATAATAGAACCAAATTCTCCAAAGTTCTCCAGGAGTCTGCCTTCTTTTGACAATGATTATAATTTGGCGTGGGAAACGTTATAAGTCAAGGCGAACGCAAATGCGAATAAATAATCTTTCCAGGGCACAACGGAAGCAAGCAAAATATTCTGCCATTAGGGTATCATGCCAATTTTCTCGGCCTCAGAGACGAAATATATATAGGCCATTTACTGTGCCACTATCAATGCAGCTGCCACCCTTTTTTCTGCAGTATAGTGGTCGCAAAAGCATATAACCGCACTCGCCCACGCCGAAGTGCTTGCTGCAGATAGGGCTGAGTATACTAGGTGGCTTTCTTTTTTAATCTTGGCGAACTTTGCTACTTTGACAGTATCTATCTAGCCGCCTACTTCTTCGTGCTCTCATGGTTGTTTCGTTAACTTGGTATGTACAGCGGTGAGCACTGTTAGGGTGAACACGCGAGCGCGTGGCCGACGGCACTATCAGCGCCGCGTAACAGCCATCGTTGGAAACATTGCACATGCGCAGCATGTGCTTTGCGAAACACTCTTTCCACCGCGCGCATCACGTCATCGATACGCTTGTTCGTCGTCTGCTAGCCGCATTTTTTCTTCGCTGAGCTGATACCTTCTGCATTTCAAGGTCCATTTGGATTGAAGATTGGCGCGTGAAGGAAAAAAGTGAGTGTAAGAGGGATAATTATTAAACTTTTTATTCAAGAAAATTGCACTTTTGCAATTCAAGTTAAACAAGACCATGAGAACAAATATAAAAACATGAGCAAATCTAATAGCGAGTCATGTGACCACTTACAGCAACGACTGCAGCTATTCTGGACGGTAACGAGTCGTAAAGTGATCGAACATATTTCCGATCGGCTTTCAGCCTTTCCCACTCGTTGCTGACTTGCGCCCACAACTGGTCCGAAGTCGCGGAATAAAGGGGCTTCCTTGCCAAAGAAGCTTTCAGACGGCCCCACACGTTTTCTATCACATTCAGGTCCGCTCCTTTCGGAGGCCATTCCAGTAGCTGCATGTGCTGCTCCGCCTGGAACTCCTTGACAGCCCGCGCCGTGTGTATCGGTGACCGGTCCTGTTGGAACAGGTAATCACCGTCTGGGAATAAACTGCTCGCATATGGCAACAGCACATTGTTCAAAATGTTGCAGTATTGTTCCGACGATAAGTGTCCACGTATACGTTGCAGGGGCCCTAAACCATATCTTGAAACAGCACCCCACATGTTCACACTCGATCTCCCACTGGCAGAAACACCTTGCACGTTGTCCGGGTCGTTCCTGCGTGGCATTGTGACGTTAACTAAAACAATTGCTTTTCAAAGCAGAAGGTTTGCCTCACCGTGTGCCTGGTAGCCTCCAAACACGCAATCTTTGGTCTTGTCGCGTCGAAAACGTCGACTCATCCGAAAAGATGACGCGACCCCACTCTTCTGATGTCCATGCTTCGTGCAGCTCAGCGAACTGCCGTCGTGCGTCCTTGTTTGCCGCCGTTAGTAGTGGCTTCTGCGCTGCGACGCGACTGCGAAGGCCCGCAGTACGCAGGCGACGTCGAACAGTGGTGTCCGAAACGTCCAAATCCAAGTCCTCGCGTATTGCTGGGGCTGGCAAGAAAGGGTTACGAACCGCAGCTGCAACTATGAGGGCGTCTTCATCGTCTGTGGTAGCTTTAGGGCGGGGCGCGCGGGGTGCATCCTGAATGCGACCTTCATACTTGTAGGCTTGAATTATCCTGTTCACAGTCTTCAGGGGCCTATTAACTAAAGCGCCAATATACCGCTGGGAATAACCTTTCAGGGAAAGATCGACAATTGAGCGCAGTTCATCATCGGGAACCCTAGCCATAATACGATCTGGCGACAGAATGAACGGCTGCGAAAGATGTTTGGTTGTTTTATATACGGCGTTGCATGCACAACAACTTTGAAGGGAACGAATAGACACGCCCCCATAGATATACAAGTTTTTTTGTCTTGTTCTGTTCAAGCACAGATGTTTAAAGAAATCTTAAAATGCAGGATGCATGGGCTTAGAAAACAAAAATGCGGCTAGCAGACGACGAACAAGTGCATTCATGACGTCATGCGCGCGGTGGAACAATTATTTCGCGGAAGGCGTGATGCGCATGCGCAATGTTTCCAGTGATGACCGTAACGGGGCGCTGACAGTGCCGTCGGCCACGCGCTCGCGTGTTCACCCTAACAGTGCTCACCGCTGTACCAAAATTGGCATGATATGACAAGAGTATATGACGAACATATTTGATATGTCATGACATAAATGTCATGACATGCGTGTCATGTAGGTCATGAAACAGCAGCCTATGTCTTGGTGCTCTCACGGTCGTTTCGTTAACTTGGTAGGTACCAAAATTGGCAAAGTATGACAAGAGTGTATGACGAACATAAGTGATAGGTCATCACATAAATGTCAAAACATGCGCGCCATGTAGGTCATGAAACAGCCGCCTACGTTTTGGTGCTCTCATGGTCGTTTCGTTAACTTGGTAGGTACCAAAATTGGCATAATATGACAAGAGTATATGACGAACCTAAATGATATGTCATGACATTCATGTCATGACATGCGTGTCATGTAGGTCATGGCAATGACCCAGCGAAAAAGATTAACACTCAAAGACCACTGAAATGGGTTCGGACGGGGGCACTAAGTGAAGGAAACACTAAAGCATTGTGGTAGAAGTCATAGTCATGAGCATGACTCAGCAAAAATGAGAATGCCTCAGCGAAAAAAAATTAACTCTCAAAAACCAATGGAATGGGTTCGGATGTGGTACTAAGTGAAGGAAATGGCTAAATGTTGATGGTCGAAGTAATAGTCATGAGCATGACTGAGCAAAAATGACAATGACTCAGCGAAAAAAGATTAACACTCAAAAACCAATGGAATGGGTTCGGATGTGGTACTAAGTGAAGGAAAAGGCTAATGGTTGATGGTCGATGTCATAGTCATGAGCATGAAAAGGCTTTCCCCTGAAGGTCTTTTAGGTGTAGCTAAAGTGACTGCTGAGGACTCATGACATGAATCTCATGACATGCGTGTCATGTAGGTCATGAAAGAGCAGCCTACTCCTTGGTGCTCTCATTGTCGTTTCGTAAACTTGGTAGGTTCCCCGCACACTGCTTCGCATAACATCGATTCCCACAGGGCGTGGGATCTGCCGGTTTTTTTTTTTTGTTTTTTTTTTAATTTTAGACTATACAGCATTTTTAAAAATGACCTTTGCCAGATACAACTGTCGTCCTCCAACTGGATTTCTCAAAGAGGCGGACATTACTTACAGAATAAATCGAAATTGATAACTTATCAATTAACAAAATTGCGCAAATTTAGTTTGTTATTAACTATACTTTGCGGCAGATATCGCAATGAATTGTAGCCGGTGAGTTTGCATAGCATACTGATGAGAACGAACCCCGAGGATAGCACGGTTTCGGGAAAGACACCGTCAAAAGTCCGGCAAAAATGCACGGTTCTTCCGCATTTTTTAACAAAATGGCATTTTATTCATTGAAGAACAAAAGTGACTCGAACGCTAAGTATTTCGTCGCACGCTTTGTGAATACATATCTCAAACCTTGTGTCATCCTGAGAATTCGTTCCAAGTGAATATACCTTGTGAATTCACTGAGTTACAATTCGAGAGTTGTAATATGTGTCGTACACTAAATAATGAAAGCGTTGACCAGTAATGTTTTGTTAACTAGTTCATTATGCATTTCGATTTCTCGTACAAGTAATATCCTTCTCTTCAGATATTCCAGCTCAAGGAGTAGAATTGTCCTATCTGCCACAGATGATTTTTGAAACTTCTGTTTAGTCTAAGAAATAAAAAATAAATAAAAACAAAACACCCGGTAGTATATAAGCATTGCGATGTGTGCCGTTATCGAACGTTGCTAAGAAAAATAAAGTGCTCGTTATTACATTGTCAACGTAGATCAATGATGCTTATTGGTCCCATCAACACCTTTATAATCACGGTGGAATAGTTCGCAGCCATTCTCGCCTTTCTTTCATTATATCACCATTAGGAGATTTCATCATTAATTGACGCCAGCTTATCCTTCTCACATAGGAATATATAAAAAAAGAACTTAGAAGCATTAAAACTAAAAGTCAACTCCAAACCCCAATAACGCAAAGTCCAGTCACATTAGTACACTAATGCCTCTCTAAAGCTGAAATTTAACTCAGAAATACAGCAAATCAAAGTCCAGTCACATAAGTGCGCTAGGGTCCACACAAAGTCCGGTTCCATAACTACATTAAAATAAGGGCACAAACAAAACACGGATTTGATTCAAAATAAGGTACTTGAATCCAGGCATTGAACGGGCCAAAGTCGGGTCAAATCAATCACATAGAGGGAGCTTATGACAGATAAACGCTCCACTCAATAGTCTCCGAGAATATCGCTCGCTTCTAGAAATTTTTGGAGGGCCAATAACGCTCGTCTTTGCGATGAATATGTTGGCCAAGGACCTAGGATCTCACTTAGGTTGAAGGGCCTGCGGTACAATGCCGTAACATCACGTGCTAAATGTTGTCTCTGCGTGTCGTGTCGAGGAAATTCTAACAGAAGATGCTGTATATCCTTATCCGCATGGCCACAAATGCATTCCGGACTATAAGCTCTTGAAACTTTTTGTAGAAAATGTTTTGTGAACGCGGTACCGAGCCGCAGACGGTGATTGAGCGTTTCAATGGATCTGTTTGTATCCAATATGAATGTGATTTTAAATTGAAGCGAAGGGCCAATGTGAAATAAATCTCAAGATTTCGATTTCTGATCAAGGCCATGTCGCTTTGCATCCACGGACTCAGATCGTTTTTAGTATGTGCCGCAATTCACCTTGTATTAGAGGGAGTCCAGATGTGACGTTGTTAACATGCGCTTGTCCAGCTGCCTCGTCTGTTGCAACATTCCCTTTCCTGTCATCCCTTTAAACCCCTTCCCCGTGTAGGGTAGCAAACCGGACGTGCGTCTGGTTAACCTACCTGCCTTTCCTTTCTTCTTTTTCCTCCTCCTCCTCCTCCTAGGAGTTTTGCAGCGGCCAGGTATCCATTGGAACATTATTGTGCGGTTCCCATCAATTGCTTTTGTGAGTTCCTTTAGTGTCTCCTAAACGAGCTCCATTCTTTGCGAATTGCTGATGTCCCCATGAAGTGACGACAAAGCTGTCCGTGAGTAACAAAAAGTGATCTATTATTTCCCTTTATGCAGTGAATTTATACGTATATCGTAATAAAGACAATATTGCAAAACGCTCTGCTGCAGTTGATGATGTCGTGTGAGACAGCTTAAACGTCTGTATTCGGTTCCATCCTGGAATGACAAAAGCAACTATAGAAAAGTTTGTCGGACAAGAACCATCTGTACACGCTTGAATTTAACCAGAGTATCGAAAGTATATCTGGTATAACGCTACTTGTTTGCATCTAGTATAAACATGTCTCGTTTGCGAATAATTCCTTCAACTGAAAGTTCAATTTTCGGGGCGACGAGTCGCCATGGAGATATACGAGATCCAAATGCGTGATGTGGTAGTAGATTTTTGTGCACCTGAATCACCATATTGATGCACGCCCTGTGTCTCTCAATAAGTGCAATTGCTAATGTTGAGGTACCCGCTTATACACTATGCGCATATACACCGTATTTATTCTGTAAGGGCCGCGCCCCCACTTTGGAGGGCGAAAATTTGGAGAAAAGAAAAGTTTCATACTCGCGTACTAGTTAATTGCCGCCAGCCGCTACAAGATAGCATTAGTCCGTGTGCGCAAAATCGCTTGGCGGCTGTAAATGTGCTCATAGTCAGCCGCCAGTGTTTGCATTTTTTTGCATAGCAGTCTAAGTGCATTTCGAGGCTTCAGTGAATAGCCAGAAGCCTGCCTCATGTAAGGCCCGCATCTGGTAAAAAAAACGTCAGAAAAAAAAAAAAACTGCGGGCCTTACAGGTGTAAATACAGTAGGTTGATGGATCGTCCGCAGCTGCACCACTCCATTGTAAAGAAAAGGGTGCACACCTAATATATAATATAATTACGACCGCCGGGCGTATAATAATGGCATAAATAAGATATGCGCACTCATAACGAGCCTCTTTCTTTACTTCAGATGAGCCTCCATAAAGCTACAGCGAGAATCACTCTTATCAATAATTTCAAATCAAGTGTTCTCGAACACGCTCAATCTGGAATGGAAACTATTGTGATACATTAATAGCAAGAGTTATTTAAAAATTGTCAGGGGACTTGAATACTGTTGCATAAAGTCTCCATCTGCAGAGCCGAGGAGCATGGCCATTATGAAAATAATTTTTCAATCCCTGTCATTAGGTGCAAACTACCTTTGCTTCGCAGTACCTAGGGAAACTTGGTTCTTATTCAGTAATGAAGAAAACGTGCGGTTTCTTAGCGGCCTGTACGGCATACAAGCAAAATACATTGTCATACGCGAACTGCGAGGTGTTACTCCGCAGTACGGGCAAGAACAGAAGTAAAACGAGAAAGCAATATCTTCGGGGTGGAAACAACTCGGAACATGCACATGCTTCAAGCAGGAGTGTGTGAGTTTTAGTTCTGTTTTTTTTTTTTGTGTGTGAAATATAGTATACTTAATGAACGAATCATGAGAACACTTAGAGGTGACCAACAAGCAACACGTCATTTATACATACTTTACATTGGAAGTAATACTTACTGTCAGCTACAGAGTTCAATGTGTTTCTGGCAATGTTCACAAAATTGGTCAAGTATGATTAAATTTTAATCTGTTGTTGTTTAGGTGTGGGTGAATACTAAAAATTTTATACCCGATTCGATTGTGTTTGCTGTTCTATTCGTATTCGATTACAGAATCCAGAATAATACAGAATGTCTACGGTTACTGGAAATTTCGGGGTGGAAGCTCGACCGCTTTTATGCCAGAAATATTCAGGTAATTTTTGAAGGAAATGTTTGTTTGCCTAACGCCCCAGGGTTTGCCGTGGCTGCTAGCTGCTTAGTTCTCGCCGAATATATTTGTAGATATATATGTAAATATACGTGCGCCGAACGTAAGCACGAGCTGATATGCTTATATTAAGCCAGCATCCTTACCATAAAATAATCCTAGTGAGTGCACCACTGTTCCACGTAATTAAACAACAAATCACGACATAAAGCCTGTAAATGTAATGCCGGCTGATCGGTATCTGTAAAGTACACAGACCTCTTAATGGAATATCACATAATATTCAAAGGCTTTTGTTGATTTAGCCATTGGGTGTGTGCCACTGGATATGTGACCACTCTTAGTTGATACTAGTATCAACTAAGAGTGTGGGCACATATTGTTAATTGCGGCCGCAATTAGCTTCACTATACGGCAGTCAGCTATTCAGTGCAATGTGTGTGTCGCTCTTTTCTGTGCGCTTCGTCTAAGCGCTGGTCCTCCAGAACCTGAACCTCAAGAGTGGGTATGCGCCAGTGTGACACAAAAGGTGCATAATCGTTTAATGTAGCTAGATGTGTGTCCTACTTGTCTGCGCATACACCTGTCATCCCCATTCCTCCTCGTGGCATTACTGCTTGATTTGGTGTTTGCTTGGTGATCCGCTTGATTTGGTGTTTGAATTTCCGCATAGTTTGTGAACGATGCAACGCATAAATATAAAACATTGCACGACCTTAAAGTTGTGACCTTGTTTCTGTGTGTCGTAAGAGACCTGCTGCTGCGTCAAATTTGTCATGGGGATGAATTTCAAGTGCAACGGTGTTTATTAATATAAGCGGTGGGATCAGCGCGGAGCAGTCCTAAGCTCGCTTGGTTTGGTTTGGTTTGGTGCCTATATGTATAGCACAAGCCATGAATCGGGCGGCAGTGGGCAGAAAAGGGAAGAGGACTTAACTCGTATTTTCTTATTTAAGAGTGAGATATTAAATGAATTCTAATCGTTAATATCAATTTTCATGCTACATTATCTTAAAATTTGAAGTTAATATTTTTGTTGTATTGTTGTGGAAAATAAACAACAAAATTAAAGTGGCAGTGCCCTAGGTTTCCTTACAAAATTAAATATGGCATCACACACGTTCCTATTGCAGTGTCCTAGTGCCGACGCCCCCAGAGACAGTATGACAGGTTGCGTAATGGCTAATCCAAGTTGGCGGAGGGGACCTTCTAGAGGTCGTTTTCTTTACACGGGGAACCTACGACACTCTATAAAGAAATTATCCATACTTTCGGGTTAATTGCAATAAAACAATGAGGGGAAGGTGCCAAACCAGACCTATGGGAATAAAAATTAAGCCTTAGTATTCGGCAACGCTAGCGCAAGCTCGAGGAAGGCAGCTAATAACAAGGTTTGGGTCTTCGGCTTCGTCACTTCAGCGGCCAGGCGGCAGCAGCGACGTTTAGCTCTGTTCGTCATTACGTATATAAGGTTAAAGTTCCGCCTTATTGTCATCGAACGACTTCTTCATAGAGCAGCGGGAATACACTTGTCTTATAATGATTCTGGATATCCGACTAGACAGTGAGATCGCAGAAACACTTCTTCGCTCAGGACTTTTTTAACCAGTCCTTCGACCTTCCGATTGCCCTGTAATCCGGTGCTGCCTGGGCACCCCTTGAAATAATACTCTATTGTGGTCCGGCGCTGATGCATCTTGCAGGGCTTCTGCAATACCGTTAACCAATTCTCCGATTTTATAGGCTGCCGTACGTTCCTAATGATTTCAAGTGGTGTTTTGCTTTCTGTGCAAATGTCCAATTGTGTTGCATCTGTTCTTTCGCAGCTAACGCTTACTTCTTGAAAATAGAATAGAGTTCCAATGTGATGGGAGAAGATCCATGTGATAGTTTATATAAATTCGGTTTATATACATCCAGACGTCGGAGACATGCTCATGTGTTTCTTACTTTCGCAACTGGCACCACATTCCTGATGAAATTGAAGTCCTTGTTTTGCTCTTGCTTTTCTCCTTTCTATTCTTTGTGGAAACGTGAGAGCTGGTGATCATTTTCTAACCTATTTGGAAGCAAAAAAGAGCGCCGGGAAGAGCCGTGGCAGTTTATAGCCCTAACTTAATGCGAACCATACGTGCGTCTGGTTGACCTCCCCGCCTTTCCTCTCTTCTGTTTCTTTCCTTCTCTCTGTCTCTCTATTTTGCGCAATTTGGCGTTCATGGCGTTGTAGAATTCCGAGCAAAGGTATATGAGCCGTGCCAGAGCACCGCCATCGGTGATTGATAAGCAACCACAGTGCAGATGTGCATTCTTGAGATGCTGCTCATGGCATGTTTGTGCCGTATATGCAAGCTGGTGTGCTCAATGCCCCCTTCAGAGACGGCATCCACATTTGTAGACGCGACCTATTTTTGCCATTGCTGTGCAGTGGTAGCAAGGAATAGTGCACAAACATTAGGCTTAAGGTAAATTGAACATTCTGCTAGCCTAAATTACTGTCATATTACTTCTGAGTTATATGTATCGTTACAGAGCACCGCTTTGGTGAAGGCACTACCGTGTTTTACGTGACGTTTGACGTGGGGCATGTCGGTAGCAACTTCGAAATATTCTTTTTTTCCCTTTCTTGAAGTGTTTGCGGTCAATAACTAACCTATGCATGTAATTCGAGCGTGTGATTCAGTCCTTTTTATGAAAAAACGTAGCACCACTAAATTTACAATATTCAAATATTTAGTTACTCTGTAATTATGATGACTCATCATAAAATGCAGAATGAGTCATTCTACCAACTTGATTTTCTTTCAGTGGAGTCTCGAGCATTCTGGAATAAAATTATGTACGTGTCGCGCATGTATCGACAGCCGATGATAATTCGTGTCTGAAAGGGATACAAAGGGCTGACCATTTCCCACAGTGCATCTAGAAGGGAAGTCCAAGTCCGATTTAATTGCGGTCTTTCATGTGAAGTACCAGTAGAAGCACTAGTAGTGGTAATAAAAAGTTGTCGTAGTTTCACCTGAAAGGCGAAGCATCAATTGCGATAGCAAATTTGTAGAGAGCTATACGGAGAAATGATAGTAGCTTTATCAGCTGTATAAACTTGGGCATTCAGCAGCACCGGCAACACGCAGAACTGTTGTCGACGCCGTCGGCGTTTTGCCCGCGTTCGCACAAAATGCGTGCGGCGTTGGTGACTGTTGCCGGAGCCTCTGATATAAATAGGCACTTGGTGCCGCAGCTGAACGTCGCCTCCCTTCCCTCCCCCTCCCGCGTTTGCTCTACATATATGGTGATTGTAAAGGAGGAAAGAGACGCCTACTTCTGCAGCCCTTAAGGCCCAACCACAAGGAACGGATTTCCGACGGATTTTCGGCGTCGGCGCCGGCCGGCGGCACGCGACGGCGGCCGGCGGCGTGGAGAACAATGCGCCGCCGGTCGGCACCGCAAGACCGAGCAGGCCAGACTGCAGCGCTGACGGCGGAAGTGGCGGTAGACGCAGGAGATAAACAAAATATAGCCTCCGAGATGGTGCACCGTGCCATGTGAGTGAGCTCGGAGGCCATTTACAAAGCGATCGAGCTTCCGGCGTTGTCGTCCGCGAGCGCCTGTGCCTGGTCTGCGTCCCAAACAGCCGATCGCTCACGCGTGCTCCGGCCATTGCAAGTGGTGCAGCTTTGTACGGTATCATAGATAATGATGTATACTCTTTCCAGACAGGGACATGCAAGGAACGCCGAAGTGCACACTTAAGGCCCGTCCACGTTACCGGCACGCAAACTCGCCGTACGCCGTTCGCGGGTCGCCGTTTGACGGTGGTTTCGCTCGGGAGCGGCGAGATTTCCTTGCCGTAGACAGCATGGGACCGGGACCCATTTGTGCTGCAGCTGTACAGCGAAGTGGCCAATCAGTGACCGAGGGGTCCTGGCACCGAAGGCAGCCTCACCGCCGCTGATCGTTCGGCGGCGCCGATATCGTCGCTAGGCCTTCTCCGGCTCACTCGAAAACTTAAGCTGACGGCGCTTCGGAATGAATCACCGACGCTCACCAGCCGCGATATTTTCTCACCGTTGTTGTCGCTCTTAGCTATAATTATACACAAAGAAGAAAATGCGCTGATATTAGCGGCGCCGTCGGCTGCGATGCGGGCACAACCGAGCCGGTCGTCTGCCGCCGGTAGCCGTGCACTGTAGCTGAGCTCGACAAGTATCGGAGCTCTCGTTCGTGTTTAACGTTCGACAGCGGATATAGTTTTTCATACAATGTAGAATTTACGCGTCACGTTATCTAGCGGAAAGTATTTTTGCTAGGAACAGAAGCTGCTGGTGATGCTATCCATGCCATGCGACTGGTGCTGCGTTTTTCAGCACAGACAACCAGCGTATATGTTTTGCACTAGAGCTACGGACAATTTTTATAAAGTTTAAAAGTACAAGAAGTCCTTGCTTAGTAAAAACAATTGTTCTGTTAGCGCAGCATTTTGCAAAACTGACCGGCTAAATTCGGGGCCAAGGATCTGGCCACATTGCGCCACGCTTGAAATACGTCGACGCCGAGAGTCTCTTGTGGTTGAGAGCCGTCAATGAGCGTCCACGCCGCGTGCCGCCGGCCGGCGCCGACGCCGAAAATCCGTCGGAAATCCGTTCCTTGTGGTTGGGCCTTTAAGGGAGCACGGCGCAGAACGCGCGTTTGTTCTCCGCCGTGGGTTCACTCCCTGTGAAAGCGCGCGTCCCTCGCGCCCTTTCACTCGCACATACAGCGTTCGGCGGCGCGCGGCGACGATTTCATCTCCATTGACGTCATACGGAACCTCACGGCGACGGCGACGGCGACGCCGACGGCAGAAATCTGCTTTGGAGTGTCCATATAATTGCTATCGCAATAATAATAATTATGTATTTCCCCCGGAACACATTGCACAAGGTTAAAGAGGGGGAGGGGGGGGGGGACAAAATGTTGCTGTAAGCAACTCGACTAACACTCTTCGAGAGAGTGGCTGTAGCAGGGCTGAAAAATATAGCGCGCGTGCTGACAGTATATAAATAATGACTAATAAAATAATAAGACAGTTTGAGCTTTATAGAAAGTGTGCACGATGCACGCACGAGGAAACAAAAGGATCTGGCGCTACAATCATCATCATCATCATCATCAGCCTATATTTAAGTCCACTGCAGGACGAAGGCCTCTCCCTGCGATCTCCAATTACCCCTGTCTTGCGCTAGCGTATTCCAACTTGCGCCTGCAAATTTCCTAACTTCATCATCCCACCTGGTTTTCTGCCGTCCTCGACTGCGCTTCCCTTCTCTTGGTATCCATTTTGTAACCCTAATGGTCCACCGGTTATCCACCTACGCATTACGTGGCCTGCCCAGCTCCATTTCTTCCGCTTAATGTCAACTAGAATATCGGCTATCCCCGTTTGTTCTCTGATCCACACCGCTCATGCTCTTCCTGTCTCTTAATGTTATAGTCCTAATATTTTTCGTTCCATCGCTCTTTGTGCGGTCCTTAACTTGTTCTCGAGCTTCTTCGTTAACCTCCAAGTTTCTGCCCGATATGTTAGCACCGGTAGAATGCAATGATTGTACACTTTTGTTTTGAACGACATTGGTAAGCTCCCAGTCAGGATTTGGAAATGCCTGCCGTATGCACTCCAACCCAATTTCATTCTTCTGCAAATTTCTTTCTCATGATCAGGGTCCCCTGTGAGTAATTGACCTAGATAAACGTACTCCTTTACAGACTCTAGAGGCTGACTGGCGATCCTGAATTCTTGTTCCCTTGCCAGGCTATTGAACATTATCTTTGTCTTCTGCATATTCATCTTCAACCCAATTCTTACACTTTCTCGATTAAGGTCCTCAATCATTTGTTGTAATTCGTCACCATTGTTGCTGAATAAGGCAATGTCATTTGCAAACCGAAGGTTGCTGAGATATTCGCCGTTGATCTTCACTCCTAAGCCGCTACAATAGGAGTATTTAATTTGTATTCTCCACTCGCCGCGGCAGTTTAGTATCTATGGCGTTGTGCTCTGAGCTCGAGGTCATGGTTTCGATCCCGCCACGTCGGCTGCATTTCGATGGGGGCGAAATGCAAAAACGCTCGCGTACTTAGATTTAGGTGCACGTTGAAGAACCCCAGGTGGCCAATAAAATTAATCCGGAGTCTCTCACTAGGGCGGGTCTCATAATCAGATCGTGGTTTTGGCACGTAACACCCCAGAATTCGCATTCGCCATTAGCATTCGGTTATGCGGCTTCCTATGGTGAATGGCTGGAACATGACGAAATGGCGGGCATTAATTGAAATCCTGTGGTGAAATGTGAACAACTTACGGGATCTTAACACGCGGTCTTTCTTATTTTTACGTTCACCAATGTGGCGTGGTATACACTTGTTTCGGCGTGAAGAGTATACCGCATAATGCAAATGAATATGTGGTTAGGTATCGTAGTCGGATTATGAGCATATGAATGATGCGATGACTACCTGAGCATTTTATTGGGGCGTGCGTTAGTTTGCCAATTGGCGCGAAGCTCCTTCGCCTCAAAAAAGCAAATGCTTGTGCGGTGTAACAAATTGCGCTAAGAGCCCAATCTAACCCGGCGCATTTTACTGCGAAGAAAAAGCAAAGCGAATTGTACGCACTTCAGCTGCTACACGCCGCTGTTCACACGAATACAATTAATCCATAAGCAAAGCTTCTCAAATAGCACCAGGTTAGCGAGATAACATGGTCTTAAGGCTCTGGTGGCTTTCTTAAGGTGCCACTGCGGGCATGCGTTACCGTTTCTATGCATATATTTAGAGTGGAAGGTGACTACATATAGGAGCGGAAACCGATAACAATGTCATAACCTGCACGGCGCTCCAAAAAATCCAGCCCTGCCGGCCGTGGCTTCCTCTCGCGCAACCCGTCCGGCGGCACATGCACGCTGAGCAGGCACCAGCCGGCGACCGCATCCTTTCACTCTCCCCAGCGGCCTCGCTCGTGGACCGCGCTTCTCGTGCGGGGACGCAAACGACGGCTGCCTATCCGTTCAGCGACACGGCCGCTGCCGCTCGGGAAAGGACAAGAAGGGGGGGGGGGGGGGGGGGGGGGGCTTTTAGCCGCCGCTTCCAGGTGGGGGAGGCGGCGCGTATGTAGATTCGCCTGTCGTCTTCTGGCTCGCATCTCACGGGGTTCCCTGGCCAACACCGCCGAGATTGGCCCGGATTGTCTGAGATTGCCAGGGTGCGCCGATGGGAATCGAACCGACAAACACGGAAAATATAACTCGCCGCGGCGGCTCCAGCGGGACGGGGACTGCGAGTGAGAGAAAATGCGCGCGTCTGCGCTCGACACGAGGCGTGCTATGCGGCACGGGTAGGCGAGACGATCGGGTTTGCCCCGGCAGCAGCCAGCTGAAGTGGGGCAGGGAGGTAAGGGGGAAGCGTCGCTGCGCGACCCAGTGGCCCGTCTCCCTACCACCAACTCTTGCGGGCTTTCCCCATTTTCCCCGCAACAGCGAGACGTCTCAGGCGCATCCTTATATGTATACGCTTTCGATGCTGCTCTGCTCATTCGAGTGCGCCGCTTTTCGATTAGTGGGCTCCACGTGGGCCGATGGCCCCGGTGAAACACTTTCTTCTGTTCTATGTCAATTCCTTTTTTTTTTTTTTTTGCATTTCTCTGCCTCTATCGAGAGTGCTAGTTGCCGGTGGCTGGAAGCCACCGCTGCGCGTCCGCCGCGTAGCTGTCGCCGCAGCTTTGATGGAAACGAGGTCGCTTTGTTGAGGGCCCAGATTGCGTCCAGGAGACAGATACTGCGCGTGTCCACCCGGCTGGCCCGCGCAGCGAGCAGCATCCGGATAGGAGCGCGCGCCCTACGCTGTCGCTGCGACCGGCGGTGGGGGGGAGACTGCTTCCGTCTCCAGAGGCACAACCCTTCTTCCGTCTTCTGATCGATCGTGTTCGTTGACGAAGGGTTTCTGTTTGCCGGTGGCGAACCCGTGCCCCTCTTGGGCCCTTGTCAAAGTACTGTACACTGTGTGCCATTTTATATTCGCCAACCGGCGCACTTTGTTTGCTCGGCCAATGTTTGTATTCGCTCGGCTAAGTACTTAACCGCGCGAGCCTTCAGGACAGCTACCTCGATTAGTCCATGCGTTGAGATTGATTTTTGGTTCATTTGTACGCGAAATGCTTGGCACAGTCTTTTTCACTCTTGCTTTTTCCGTACTCCCTTCTTTTTCGCCAAAGTAGGGTAGTTTGCTCCCAGTAACCGACATGGATGGGAACTGTACGAGCCATTCTGCTTGTACCCTGTTACGCAAAACGCGAGAACGTATGCATCCTTCTAGTACGTAAGCTTTACTATAAAACAAAAGTGTTGATACAGTTTTTGAGCGTAGTTTCTATAAGTAGTTTAAATGGACCCCCTTATTCAGAAAGCTTACATTTCTCATCTGCGGCCCACCAATCTGTGCCGCTTCTACTGCCATCTCTTTATTTTGCTGATCGCTATCACGAGCGGTGGACTCCCGAATGCCGGCCGATCTGGAAACAGTTTTACGCAAGAGAACTTTGGTGAATACATGCGCTGAAATAGGGCTTCTGTCAATTTATGCAGCCGCTTTCTTTCTTCGCATTATTTGTAGTGGTTTCTTAGTATGGTTGCAACCGATCGTACAACTGATTATTTTGGGAATATTAAAGCCTGGCATATGGAAGAACGGTTATACAGGTTTCAGATGTGCCATTCATTAAGTTAAACAGTGTGTGTTTAATAGCAAGACAGTAGCCCAAATCAAACATACTTATACAACGTTAACAGGCAAGCGTCGTGCAGATGACCCGAGTCGGAGGGAACAGTCCAGTTGGTCCGCTAAGCAGAGGAGCCGAAAGGAAAGCAGTTCGAGAAACGCTAACGTGCCCGCCACATTACTTCACAGGTGCAATTGCACATTACAGTGCATTTCTACGGAAGAAAATACTTCTTCGAACTTTTTTCCGGCATTTATTTTTTTAATGAAGTATACGGTTCTTCCAAAAAGCAACATGGTTATAGTTAGGGAATTGTTTTGATGGAAGCAACAATGTGCCTGCAGTGAACGTCTATTCGTATTCTTTGTATTCTGCAGCCTGGTAATCTATAGGCTGGCAATTGCTCCGCCTAATTGTATCTTGATTTGTCACTGATGCACGTCACCAGAACCATCCAATAAACCACTGTATCTCCGAAGCACAAGAAGCAGGCGTGGTACTTCCTTACAAACTACAATTGGGCCTTGCGTAAACAGCAGTGGGGGTACGTACACACGCATGTAGAAGGCCGTACTGTTGTCTTTTGTGAGCCCTCAAGATGCGGCTTCCTTTGTGCATGGCAACGTGAACACGCACAAAAAGAAAAGCGCGTGCTCATTATAGAACGAGGCAGGCAACGTCGAACAAAGGCGAGCAACTACAGGCCACGTATTAGGACGAACAGATAGAGAAGAAAAAAAGAAAAAGGCAGGGAGCTTAACCAGACGTACGTGTGGTTAACTATGCCACCCAGGGTAAGGTAGACGGGTGATAGAAAGAAAGAAAAAGGGAAGAAAACATCTACTTCGTGGCTGCACTAAAAGACAGTTTCTATAAGCGGTCTCTGAGGTCTATCAATTTTTATAATTGACATTAGAAGGCGCGTAGATTTCGGCGCTGATTATCCATAAGGCCATTTCACCCAGGATCTTTGCCTTCGTAAATCTTCAGTTGTGTAAACCTTTTCTGAGGAGACTGGCGGTAGGCGTCGAAGTGGGGGCAGCCGCAAAGGAGGTGTTTGAAGATATCTGCAAATGTCGCATATTGAGAAGCCAGTAATTCCCGCGAGGAACATAAATCTGCCCCTCTCAGGACAAAGGTCTGTTCCGTCGTACTGAGATGGTTGTGTTGGCAAAGCTCGATGACGGGGCTGTATTCACAGGCTGGATCGCTTATTCAGTCAGCATACGAACGTGACATGGCTCAGCTGCCACGAATCGCGCCTCCAGCAGCTCCTCGGCGGCTTCATTCGGCGGCACTAAGCCACATCATCGCGAAACTTTATCCAAGGTGTAAGTCAAGCTTAATGGAAGCCGCAGGCATGAATCAAGGTTGCGCAAGCTTGATTAGATTCCTCCGGAATATTTCAAACGCCGTGTTAAATAGGAGCGGTAACGTAAAAAACAAAAAAAACAAAACAAAAAAACAAGCTAGCCGATGTAGTAGTGTGGCTTCTCGGCAAAACTGCTTGATCAAGAGACAAGAGGACCTTGTTTCGTGGTGCATGTTAGCACACACGGAATGTACACAAAAAAATGTATAACTGCTTAAAATGAAGAGTAATTGTGTATATGATGATAGCTTGTCAGCGAATATTCAGAAAATGGTCCTCTGCCGTCACCTAGAGCCAAAACCTGTGGTGGCATCTAGCTGGTACCCGCACTATCAGCGCTAAACCTTTAGGCAAGATTGAAACTTTCTTAGTTTAAAATTGGAACGTTCAGTGTACATCGCAGTTTCATTGTTTTAAGAATTGGTTTTTTTGAATTGGTTGAGAATATATATGAGCCGAGGGCAACGTAGATGATAAACGTTCAGCGGCTTTAATTGCGCGGTGTGTTGCTCGATTTTATCTCGAGAGAGACAGACGTCTTTGATTGAGTCAGCATACTCCACTCTACACGTGCATTTGGGCTTTATTTGTGCCTTCAAACATATATCTGAAAATAGTCTGTGGGAGAATTTGACAATAACCCTTACTTACCTGCTACCAGTTGCTGCCAGCTGTTTCGTCTGTTTCGTCTGATCTGCTGCTCTGCGAAGCAGCAGGAGTTTCCAAGTACGTGCACTAATGATAAGTTCAAAATGTTGCTCGACGTCGACTTATTTTTTCTCGTCGACTGCTTCCAGCTATACTGAAAGTGCTATATTGATGGAGTTGTTATAATACTTCAAAGAGAAATCAGGCCCGTTCCCTGGCAGGCCAGCTTAGCCCCACGTGATACAAGCGTTTCTCCTATAGAGTGTGCTTCCGGGAATCTCTACTGCCGCCTGGCGAGCTGTTTATTTCAGCTGCCGCCAACCGCCTTTCGAGGGGCAGTTTATGGCTTTCACCCAACGAGAAAGGGTGCCGAGAATGGGCCAGCATCGAGATGTATAGTTGTTCACACCGACTCCAATAAACTAAAAGCCTTCCTGAAACACTGTGCACTTTTTCTCCGTCCCCTAGTTTCGATGCCTTAGCGCTTACGCTTGGCTTGCAATTATTTCGATTGCCGTATATTGCCTTGCGACTCAGTGGCCGTGACTTTCCTTGCGTTCTATGGTCTCTCTTGTTTTTTTTTTCTTGTTTTTTTCGGGGGCTGGTTTCTGCTTTGAACCGCTGCATCTGTTGCTAGAAATGTTTGTTTGCTTTCTTTATAACTGTTGGCACACTGCTGCTACCATTGTACAGTGGCGCAACCTGGCTGTCTCCACTCATGTTCGCAGCGACTGCGGGCGGAAGCTGAGGGTGGGACACCTTCGTAGGCTTCTTGGGAGCTAGCAGAGTTAAACTTGTAGAATTCCTGGTGCTTATTTTGTCCTGTGGGAGCAAAGTTTATCGACCTTGACTAAGTACGGAGGTAGGTTAGAGTAACGGGGAAATAAGGTTGGGAGGGCGGGAACACCTGTTTTTTGTTACTGCATGTCACCTAAATGGGCTCAGGTGGAGTGAGTGAATGAAATTACTGAATATAAGAAAATGCACTAGGCGCCGAAATAGTCATGCTACGTATAGGAATGAGCGAGTTATAACCTTACAGGGATGTTATGTTCAAAACAGTGCAGTTACGGCCGATTACTATCCGCGTCGTGCTTACTAGGTGGGAGCGAGAGTTAACCAAAAAGAAAAAGAAAAAAGAAAAGAAAAATTGTACCATTCGGAGATTATATACGAAACAGAGGCCACCTATCTCTTGGCATGAATTGACACGAATGACTTAATTGATGACGGCTCTGACACAAGAGGTGCTCTGCGTTCGCAGATAAGACAAAATCGGAAGAAAGCCAGCAGCATCACGCCAGAGCTCCCGCGTGCTCACGCGCATACAGAATGGTTACTCAAGGACTCTGCAGTAGCTACCATAGCCAACCAGAACACTGCTGCCGCAAGGGCGCCTACGTGACCGGGGATCCACGTCTAAACAAAGACCTTTGCGAGAGTGCGCGTTACTTTGCAGAAGAAAGAAGGTTGGACGCCTTTTCCCAGACGGCAAAGACGTGCCCGGCTGCGCATGGCGTTGTGTTCCGGCACTGTTTGTTCAGCACATGGACACATTGTAGCAGCAGGCTTGTCCGCCACTCACCTTGCTGTGGTCTTCATTCCGCGTGGTTTCCACGTTGATACGAAACCATCTATAAGTTCGCAGCAAAAACAATCTCATACCGTGCTCCCTACGTGTGGGGCTCAGGCAAAATGATTCTACAGACTGTAGAATACAGGTGTTTATGATTATCTGAGCAAGGGCGAGAATGCGCTACGCACGCACGCCTTCCACACAAAATGTAGCATTGCATGCCTAGTACGAGATATTTCTCTTACAGCATCGACTTTTCACAGCACTTTGGCGTTAGGCATGATACCAGCACTACGCTTTAGCTTAATATTTGCTTTTTGCCGTGTACACAAATCAATGAACTATCTTGAAAATTGAAACAGAGGTACCGCATATATATATAACTTATAAGTGCCGCGTGTATATATACAAAGAGAGAGCGAGGGAGAAAAGGGGAGGCTAGCCAGATTGCACCTGGATTGCTACTCCGCACTGGGGTAGGGGGAAGTGGAAAGAAAGAGGCAACTTAGAAAGGGCCTAGTAAACTAATAATAAAGGATGCGCACGCTCTCACATCAGCGTTCACCGTGCACCTTTCTTACCGTGCATTGTGCTATTAGCTATGTAAAGTGCGCAAATGCCAACGGCAAACTTACAATGACTCCAAACTTACAGAGCGATAAGGCATTTATAAATTGCCTGGAACAACTAAGCTTGGCGTATCGGATTCTTTTCTGATTCGACACTCTCTTTTCAGCATCTCTTTTACCGTATTCAGCAAACACATTGGCTTCTTTAGTCGCCCCTGCATGTATCAATAATTTCGACGGGCGGCCAAAGTGGCTCGAACAGTATCTCTACCACCTTACCATAAAACGTCGCTATACTTCACTTACCAATGTCCGCATTAGTTACTGCAGTAATAATGTGAAATTAACCCTTGTCATTTATTGCGTACCCTCAGATTAGAGACCCGCACTCAGACATGCGGGAATAACGTCTTATATCATATTTTTAAAGTCTACTTCTCTACACAAACTCCAATACACCCGCATAATTTTGATGCGAAGAAGGGAGGAAATTGGAGTGGCAGGGGAAATCATCCATTTTTTTTTTTTGGGGGGGGGGGGGGGGGGGGAAGCAAAAGTGGTCTGATAAGCAAGCTTCCTTTCATGGCAATTTATAATGTTCACAAAGCTCAGTCTGCTTCACGCAAAATTCTGCAATGTACGATATCAATGCTGAAGCTCTTCAATCTGTCACGCCAGAAAGCTCCGGTGGCGCACTGAAGTCCATTTACAAACTCTCGAGCACTTATTTCTTTCATTTCGAAAGAGATGATCGAAGCAATATGGATCGAAAGCTTTCAAGCGTCATTATTGCTCGACTTCCTCCGAGCACTGTCAAACTTGCCGCATCACTTGTTTCAATGCATTCCAAGTGATGAACGCAATTCGGTGCTACTGTTACAAAGGCACCATAGCTCTCTTGCTCTTTAAAGCGTAGGTCACGTCTAAGTGTGCAAAAATTTATTGTATAAACCTTTGCCTTCGTTGTATGTCTTTTATCCCATAATAGTAGCCTTTCTTTTTTTCTTTTTCTTTCGCTCGTAGCCAATATCATTTGGGGCACGAACATGCTGATCCTTTATCTTTACGTCGATATACCAAGCTGCACCGTCACGGTGTGGCTATTAATCTAAAGGTACATTAAATATGCAGTGCCTACTGCTTTGCGTATAGTTGCGTGCTTTCTTAAGGAGCGGCGCGTGAGGTGAATATAAAGCGGTATTCTATTTCTGCAGAAGTCTTCATTCCGCTGCCCCGTTTCCCATACTTCGATGAAACAAAAAGTGAGCGATGGCAGAGGTCCTTCGTTCCTCGTGCCACCGCATCTTAGGTAAATCGAGTGAAATCGGCTCTGGTACATGACAGCGCCGCGTCCCAAGTGACGAGCTTCCGTTGATTTATGGAACGCAATAATGACGGAAAGCGACGGTTAATAATGATGATGATGATTATAATAAAAATAATAAAACGAGGTAGAAATTGCGGTAGTAACTCTTATTCTCAAAGTTACACAGCGATATGCGCTTGGTGTTTCTCAGAACGAGATGAGCTGCATTAAAGAGGACTTGCATTGAGTCACAGGGCTGATAAATCCGGTGCGAGCAGACTATAGCGACCTGTGCGTAATGGTAAATAGCATCAGTGACATTAATTTCTCCACCATATATAAACAGCCCAGTACTAAAAAGCAGCCGGTATGCGAACACTAATCAACGGTGGTTCATCCTCGCTGCGGTAAACAGCTATTTGATTCAGTATTTGGACTGAGGGCATACTGCATTTGGTCTCCTACAAGAACAAAACACGCAGCAATGTACTATTCTTCCTTTCTGTTGCCGCCAACAGTGTTCTCTCCTTCACCAGCCCGCTCTACGAGGGGTTCGATTTCCTGGGTTAAACTCCGAAACGAAAGAGCACCTCAGGCATGACTCTTCTGCCGGCGGCGTCCGGGTGACGGCCCTTCGAAGGGCATACAGAAAAGGGGAAGGAGACGGAGAACGGGCGTTCTCTTTAGATACGACGCCCGCAGACGCTCGCTGAGACATTTGGCCGCTCAGGGAGGGTCGAAGCCCCCTCCCCCCTTACGCTTCTCGGCAGCCGGTGCCCGTGCGGTGCGGAGCGACGTCGCGCACCGCCAGATTAGTGCTCCCCTTCTGTCGGCCGCGTTGCTCGTCGTCGCACTTCACTTTGCCCCGGCAGCGGCCTTCGAGGTTCGTCGAAGCCCCGGTCGCACGAGCGCGCAATCAATTTCTCTGCCATCCAGCGGCGCGGAGCCACGGGTGCGCAACCGCACTTCCTTCTTCGATTTTCGCAAACTGCTCCGTTCTCTCTCCTTCATTAGCCGCGAGTACGCAACTCGCAACGCTGCCGAGAACAGCGGAGGGGCGCACCCGCCGCGGACACCTCGTTTGGGTCCTCGTTTTCTTCACCATTGCTCCGGGAGCGGCTGCTGTCGCCGTTTGGTCCGCGCTCGGATATAGTACATTGTGTACGCTCGAGAAGTGCGGGTGTTCTGGAATGCCTGTCTGTCTCGCACTTCCGTCTCTACATTTATTCTTTTCCTCGGCGAGTCTTATAACGTTGTAGTTTCTCGCTGATGAATAGCATTTTCTTGATTTCGTTTGACTTTTTGATTACTTGATTTGTTGACGCATGGACGAAATATCGAAGCAAGCTGAAAAGTCATTCAGATGTATGGTGCGCCACGTGTTTCGTCCCGGTTGAACGATTGAAGTTTTTCCTCTCTTTGCTCTGCTTTCTGACGGGCTTCAGACTCCACACCGCACTTGATAACTGGCGCTCGGGTGGAGAAATTGCCGGGTGCTTTTGCAAGACTAGGTCCGCCTGCAGCAAGCAACAACCATCCTTCTCCTCTGCCGCTGACTGGAAATTAACCAGGACGTGTCTTGAAGTTGCACATTCCTCTTGGTGTGATTGAGACAAGGCTGCGGAGTTTTGGAGCTTCAGAATGCTTGTAGGCCATAGGCACCAATTAAACTGCCTGCCCCCCCCCCCCCCCTTAATATCGCCAGATTCTACAATCGAATATTTGATCAATGATGTGGGTTGACGTATGCTATGTCCGATGAAAGAACAAAGCTAGAAAATCTGCACATTTCACATCAGACAGCTGTTATCTCTCCTAATCCGTCGACACTGCATAGCTTAAATCAATCAATCAAAGTGGAGTTTAGGAAACATTCTGTGAACACTTAAAGTCAGAAAAATCGTTGAAAAACGAGACATGTAGCAGCATATAGACGTCAAAAACCAATTCTTTTCCGGTGTCAGCTTTGGATGCGGGTTTTCGCTTGGAAGGTGAGGCGTCCAATATAAATAAGCGCGAAATATTGTGCAAAAGTGAAGTTTAACACTCCAAGTGAAATAATCTATTCATAAAGAGGGATAAGAGGCACAGCTCGATCTGGCAGTCAGATGCAGACCCTGGTCGTAGCAACCAATCCGTCTCTTCGGTGGAGCTGGCTGTCGTATAAATAAACTGTTTAACGTCGTATACAGCATCTGCTAACGATTTCTCTTACGAATGTGCTCGTTAGGAGCGATAACGAAATCCAGAAAACAGAGGAGAAATGGGCCCATTCCGCTCGAAACACAGTGCCCGCTGCACCTGCCCTTCGCTGCACTTTCCAAACCAACTGCCCGAGCGTGCGTGCGGGCGGGTTTGGAACGTTTTAGAAAGTACGCGTGGGTGGTTCCAGCGCCTATATCCCGCAGCGGCGTGAAACCGCACGCACGTATGCTTGTGGTTTCAAAGCCATGGCTTTGCGGCAAATCCCTCGAGCGCCCAACGCACGTCGCCCCCTCTCCATCTGGCAGTGTTCCCCTTTCTTTGCATTTCGTTCTTCCTAGACGCCTGGAGGAAGATATGCCCGAGTGTGCGTAGTCGAGTCGTTCTTCCGAGACCGACCCGGGCAACTTCCAACACAAACCAGACGGCGTAAAGTCCCGAGTCAGTACTGCCGGCGCAGGCACCGGCAACTGGGCGCGGAGAAGAGCGCCAGGCCATGCACGAGCGGCGCCGTCGGGGAGAAGTGGGCGCGCGTCTTTGGGCGCCGCTCGGAGGAGGCCCACTGACCGTGTCGGATGGACGGCCGGCCGCTCGGGCGACCAGCGAGAGCGCTTTCCCCTGGTGCGAGCGATAGGCACACGCGGCCGCGCAGCCTTCTCGTTCTGCAACCCCACCCCCTTCTTGCCTCTCAGGACCACGCGCTCTTTCTCCGGCCTATATCGCCGCCGGGATCTGGGCAGTGGCGAGAAAGCAAGCAAGCCCCCGCGTGCATCAGCCGTCTCGCTCGCCAGTGCACCCTCCCCTCCGCTATCTTTACGAACTACGTCCCTCCTGCGGCGACGTGATTCGCGGCATTGAGGTCGATGTGCGGCCAGCGCTGCTGCCCCTTGTGTGACGGCTGCCTTTTACGCTACAGCGGAGATTGTGGACTGCGCGCGGGGAAGTGTCTCTCCTACGCGGAAAGAAAGGGAAAGCCGCTTTTTTGTGCGTGTAGGTGGGAATGAACTGCCGGTGCTATACCATCAATATGCCGCAAAATATTATATGTCGCATTTTGCGCTGCATTTGACCCCGTGCCTCTTGGAGGGAAAACAGAAACATTTTTCGTTGTCCGCGGGATCTTGCTAAGCTAGTCCGAAGCATAAAAGAAGACCTTAGCGGTAAACTTGTTCCCTATTCTGTTTAGGAAGTGCGTGACTCGGTGCATTTAATGCACAGCCACAAACTTCTTCTTAGGCTGTGCCTCATTTACACATCGGATAACGTCGCCTGGTACCTTTTCTTTTTTTTTTTTTTATAGGACGCCTTCTGCTATCACGTCAAGAACAGCTTGCGGAAACCAGGTTGCACCTAGCAGTTGAGATTGCTCACACATCGTCTAATGATACTGCATGCGACGCGGTCTTTCTGAGAGAGTTTCAGAAGCACCAGTTAAGGATCCCTCTTTCCACCAGTTTAGAATGGCAGGAATGAAACGGCAAAATTGACTTATTATAGTACTCAGGTGGTGCCTCGATATTCTGGGGCGAAGGTGAATCTTATGTCTAAAAATTACGTGGCGTCATCTATTGGTTGTATGTGGGTTAAAGGTTTTCCCGTCCTCCTTTCCGACAACAACGGCGGCGTTGTAACGTGACAAGGTCGTAATCGCCACCACGGGCCTTCCCCTCTCACCCAGCTGTTTTCGATGATTACCTACAGCACCGAGCAAACTTTAATGAATCGTATATTGATGTCGCATTCAGAATTAACGTTGACTTGTAGAAAGAGAGATGCTACTCCAAGAGAACGCGATGATAAATAAAATTAAACACACAGGCATGGTCACAAAAAAAAAAGTCACTCCTCTGCAAGACTTTAAATGAACATCCTGTTATTACGCCGCCTAACTTTCCGCTGTCGCTGTGTACCGCCAATGCCAGGAAAGACTCTCTCTCTCTCTCTCTCTCTCTCTATATATATATATATATATATATATATACATATCAAATCTCATATAGCATATTTTTCCTCTTGAGATTTTCTAACATGCACTTTACACAACTGCGATAGTTGCTTTTGGTGCAGAGTTATTTATTTGTAAACTTCTTGGTTCAATGTTTTGAAACTAACCAAAGTTCAGAAATTTTTCTGAAAAGTATGATGCTCTATATAAAAATTCTGCTTCCTTCAGTCGGTAGAATTTAACTTTCTTAAATGCAAAAATTTCATTCAAATCGGTTCAGCGGTTGTCTCAAGTGACAATTTCTGCGTTTCACATGTGCCATTTGAATAGGGAAGTCGGTGTTCATCCCGAAGTAAAGTTTCCTCTAAACTTTGATCGTACATAACCCATAACGGGGAGCCCATTAAAGTACAAAGTGAATCTGGGTGCCATATTTTGTTGTCACGACACTGGGCTATCACAGTGCACACTTCGTATGAGGACTCTATAAGGGACAAAACGAGTATTTAGTAATTATCTACAAAGCCCCTAACTCATCCACATACTAAACTTTCACTATGCATCCCCCAGAAGAGGCCCCATGTTCTCGAAATATAAATTTTCTGGCACATTTTATTCCCAGGACACCATGCAAGCTTTCTGTGGGTTTAATATAACGACTCTAAACAGGATAAAAACTAGAGTATATCTATTTTTATCGATCCCTCAATCAACCTACACACGCCAATCTTTGCCAGCTTATAGCCTCTGAAGAGGTTGGAATTGCAGACTTAGTTTGCTGTGATCTCTCGTACACTGCAAGCAGGGCACAGTGACGATCCTACATGCTTAGTTTCACACAAGAAGTGTTTTATATAGGCAACGTTCGAACGAATACGGTGCAGACGCCTGTTAAGTGCACACGACATGCGAAAATTATACATTGGGACGAAAGTATGAATAAATGTATACTTCTAGCTGCTCTGGGTCGGTGCAGATAGCACGCTGTGAGCGCCACGCAAAAGAAGGGTGTGGCTGAACCATCTTTCCCAGGAAAAGGAATCTCGATTTGCTCTAAGGAGTTGCTGTGGGCTGAACCAGCAGCGCAGTCAGCGTGTGTATTGCACACTATGCCACAATGAGAAGGAAGCCACTGCAGTGCAACACGTCGACTTCTACGTCACCTGTACACCTTACTGGCTAACAGATATGAGCTTTATAGTCCGTCAGTGTATTCGTCTTCACCGAATGTGGTTATGGCAACTATGCCGAAGCTGAAAATCAGGAACATGCCAGGTACAGCGGGCGGCCGTAAGACGAATACGTCATCGGTTGGGCTTAAGTACACAGCCATGTTTCCACCACTCTAAGAGTACTTGCAGAGTAAGAAAATGATGAACAAGCTACCCTAGTTTGATGCTCTCCTATGCGTGCAGTACTTCGCGGCATACAAAACGGCTATATTTGAGCAGCTGAAGAAGCCTTGTTGACATGGACGGCATATAGGACGAGTGGGATTTGTGCAGACCCAGCCAAAGGATTTCATTTTCGTTTCCTTTTTAACCCCAAGTAATGTCGTTTATTTTCTCGCTTTGCAGATATTATTCCAGTTTTTTCTGTCAAGCGTAGAACAACAGGTCTGAGATCTAAATGTCTCTATTGTATTCTTACTTTAATACCTCAGATTCTTACCTCTGCGGTACCTATCAGTGCTATTGTCACAAAAGTGCGCCAAATCAAAGTGCGCGCCGCGCATCACCCAAGCCCACAACAGAACAACGGAGCAAGTCGGCCCCGCGGCAGCTTCGACAGAGGGAGAGCGCATACGCTACAGGCAGCCGACGTGATCAACGGAGTCTAGAAGCTTCGACAAGATACTAGAGAGAGAGAACGCCGAAACACCCTCTCACCTGTCGAGCAGAGAGAGAGAGAGGGGGGACGACAACCCGGCTTGCGCCTACGGATGAGTCACCACACCCCTCGACGACGCTCCGATTAGGGCACTGCACGGGCCGATTTTTCAGCCCGGGCCCGGCCCGGGCCCGTTTTTACGTTGGGCTGCCCGCCCGAGCCCGACCAAAAGTTTTATCGCGAGACCCGGGCCCGGCCCGAGCCCGAAAATAATCTACGTTACCCTCCCGGCCCGGCCCGCCACCCCTTTACCTTAGGCCCGAGCACGGCCCGAGCCCGGCTCAAAACCGGCCCGAACCCGGCCCGAAACCGAGAAAGATCACCGAGCGGCATTAAAAAAAAAATAAAGAGAGGGAAAGGAATTTATTCTTAAGACATAAATACAAGTCATATGCAATTATGAACACCATTTGAGCGGTCTGAACGCAAATACCAGCGCGCGAAGTAGTACGAATGACCCTGCCGAGCAGTAGCGCCAGCAGTTTCCAACGGCGCGACCTTGATGCGGCCCAGTCCACTTCTATCGCAGCGCCGCCACAGTATTTTTCCACGTCGGGCGCCTCACTGTAACGCATACGCCGCCCCAGCCACTCGTCCCACTCAACCGTATTCTAGTACACTATAGCCGAAGCGCAGCCACGACCGGTCGTGCGCGCAGCGCTTGGATGGAGTAAATGGAGTAAGAAAGCATCTCGCTTCCTCCATGGGCAGCGTAATGCGCTGATGCTAGGCGGCCGGTTGAGAACATGCGTGCAATCATGGATGGACGCAGTGCCATATTTCAGCCGCGTGAGGGATTATCTTATCTTACTAGTCATTGTTTTACCAATTCGCCTTTCAAGAATCAGCAAGTCGCGAACGCGCTTACACCACGCTGAAAACCTTAATTACATTGATTTAGGTAAGGAATACAATGACTTCCTTTGATTTGAGGCGACTTCGGTCTTTCTGTTCTTTTACATTGTGTTCAAACAGCGCAAAATACGACGGAAGAGGAAAAGGAAAGTACACAGGAGTAGCACTACTATAGCTTCCAGCTGCGCCGGGGCAACAGGTTTTTCAGAGTCGAGACGCGCGAGGACAACTCGCTGCGCGTTAACTGCATGCCACCAGAAAGCCCGAGCCCGGCCCGTGCGCGCGTCAAAATACCCGAGCCCGGCCCGGGCCCGGGTCAAAAAGCACATGCCATGCCCGAGCCCGGCCCGAGCCCGTCAAAAAACTGCCCTACCCGGCCCGGGCCGGGCCCGGGCTTTCGTGTAAGCCCGAGCCCGTGCAGTGCTCTAGCTCCGATTGCCGCGGTCGAAAACGCGAGAAATGTCTAGAACATTTCCAGGCTTTGTTCCTGCCACGGGATCACGCCTCCGTCGGAAGGTTCGAGAAGCGCCGGTGAAAGCAATAAAAGCGCCGTGCGGGAATCAACAGGGGGGTCAGACCGCGCCGGTGAAGGGATGTGACGTGAAGACTGACCCTCTGCGGAAGAAGGGAATTCCCCGAATAACTAACCGACGAGTTCTTCGAGCGTCTGCATTTCCAAAAGATGTTCCTTCTTTGAAATTTGCCTCGACCTACGCCGAGATCGTCGGCTCAAGACCAACACGTTTGAATACGATTGGACACTTTGTGCTCCTATTCATTCTGTACTGTACATGTTGGACTCTTAGTGCTTGTCGTTAGTTATTTTCCAGTGTTTTGTTAATAGCCATCTGAACTGTATTGTAATGTGTCTAGCCGAAGTGTGTAAGTGTTTATGTAACTGCCTTCTTTGAAGAATATATTTTGTTTTGTTTTGGCAACTCTGGGCTCTGACTCAGTCTTTGGACCACAACCGGCGTTCGCTGGTGCACCAGAGGGCCCCTTATTAATTGTCCTTGCTTTCGTGGGGTTATTTTCAGAAGCTGATAAGTGGGCTTTGGAATTTGGCCAGGCGTTGGCGCCTCGTTCACGGGGTGTGTGACAGCTATAGATAAAGAATATATATATATATATATATATATAATAGATGTTTCTATTAATATATATATATATATATATATATATATAATAGATGTTTCTTGAATTGCCAGTTTTCTTTGTTGTCGCTCACAATTTGTTTCCTTTCATTTCGTTGATTCATATCTTGTTAACGTTACGTCCGGCGTCCCACAGGGGTTCGTATTAGGTGGTTATTTTTTAATATTTATCAATGATCTGGCCTCGTCACACAGCATCTAAAATCCGACTTTAAGCTGATGATTGTGTCCTGTATCAAATCATGAATTCCTGATGACCATCACCGTCTCGTTGAATCGTCTCGCCTTTTTGTGTGTGATGCAAAAGATAACAAATGAATATTAATTGCAGTAAAACAGTCTTAATATAATTTACCAACAGGTGTAACTCTCTAGTTTTATTATTATTTGAATGACGTTAAGCTAACATGTGTTCAATATAAGCATTTAGTTATTTTCGCAAAAAATATTTCTTGGTCTAACCATATTGAGCATGTAAGCAATAAAGCTATTAAAAAGCTGGGTTGCTTGAGCCACACTTTAAATAAGGCCCCACGGGATAAGCTGCAGTTTATATAAAACTTCAATTCGCGCCGTTCTTGAATATGCCTCTTTGGTTTCACACCCACACAAACAGTGACATAAGTTCGCTTGAATCTGTGGACCAAATCTATTCGTTTCGTATGCCATAATTACGGTCGCATTTTTCATCGACACAGGCACAGCAGTCCCTGAGCCTCCGACCACTCTTGTTGTTGCTTTATCAGCGATCACATTAAATGTCTAAAATTTCTGCATGTCATTAACTGCGTCTCTGGAAAATTTCGCAGTGGGCTATAGTTCGTTAGACAAAATTAGAACTGTTGCACAAAGCGACAAAGGGACCGCACTTAAGCGAGAAAACAAAACACGACACCCGAGCGCAAACTATCCGCAGTTTTATTTTTTCAGGAAACCGGGGCACCTCGCCGCCCATTGCGCTGCATGCAAGTGCAAGCGCACCTTCTACAGGCCTTGGTTGAACGCGGTTAATCGAAGTTTGTCGAGCGATAGCACGGTTTTGCATGATTTGGGAAAGGACACAGACGCTGTTCGGCACCGTCCGCAACTACCACATCTACAATTGCACCACAAGACAACACACAGACGCTGCTCGGCGCGGCAGCAGCAGTGTCTTCATGTTGCGTCTCACTTCAACGCGAACAACGTTTGCCTAAATTTGGTGACGTGGGTAGTTTCATTGTTTCTTAACCTGTTCAGTCAAAAGTAGTGAGTTGCGACCGCACGATAATTGTTTACATTATATAGTTGTTTTCGTGCGACAGCACTGGCCTATGGGCTTGGCGTCTGACGAAAGGACGAGCACTCTACGCCCAAAGCGTTCGTCGGCCTCCAAACGAAGTATGTTCTGCGCAAGGGTGCGGTTTCGACACCCGTATGGCTGAACTTTTCCTGCATCGGTTTCCGCGCTGAAAGCTCGAAACGCCCATCACGTCGAATGGCGGGGCATTTGAATATACAGCTCTAATGGCAGGCCCCCAAAAACAAATTTCGCGCCTTTGAGCAAAAAATGACGTCACTTCTGTTTTTAACGGATATAGCTTCACATTATTGTTTCTTCCGCCGGAAGTGTTCCCTCCTAGAGCTCACACAGATGGCGCTAAGCCCCATGAACCGCCGATGAACCGCCATGTTTTGAACGTATAGGCTTCTATGGAAGCTTCGCTACCAGGCCACACTTGCTAAAGAAAAAATGTACTTGCAGCTCTCACGCTTCGAACATACTAACACGTATAAAGATAGTTTCTTTTTCCACATACATTAGAAAACTCGAGTGTACTGTCCGATATACTATTGGTTTCTTGCTATTAAATGACTGTTTAGTTGCAATAGGAGAGTACTTTTCAAATATGTAATTTTTGGGCTGCTGAGCACGAGGTGGCGGGATCGAATCCCGGCCACGGCGGCCGCATTTCGATGGGGGCGAAATGCGAAAACACCCGTGTACTTAGATTTAGGTGCACGTTAAAGAACCCCAGGTGGTCTAAATTTCCGGAGTCCCCCACTACGGCGTGCCTCATAATCAGGGGCGCGATCTTGTACGCGTTCCAAAATGGAACGGAGGCGTTCCATTCCATCGAGCCGCACACGATTGGCCAATTTCAACCGCGACGTTCCAATTGACCAATCGCGTGCGGCTCGTTCCGTTCCATTTTGGAACGCGTACAAGATCGCGCCCCAGGTCGTGGTTTTGGCACGTAAAACCCCATAATTTACTTTTTTTTTAATCTTTAATTTGCTTTATCAATATTTTTTTCTCTGCTTGTGCTTGCGTGCCTATGTTAACTGCTTCAATTGTTTGTTCCTGTTTGCTTTGTCGTTTGCTAATGTACCGTTCTCAACTTTTTCCCACTCCTGCCATAGCCCTATAATAGGGCTGCAGAATGTACAAATAAATAAATAAATAAATAAATAAATAAATAAATAAATAAATAAATAAATAAATAAATAAATAAATAAATAAATAAATAAATAAATAAATAAATAAATAAATAAATAAATAAAATTTTTCTTTAGCCTGTTGATGCGAAGCATTGATTCAGCGATGAGCAATGATCGCATAAAATTATTAAAAGGCTACGTTCTTGTTTCCCGCTGATTCTTTTCTTTTTCCCTCTCGGAAAGCTTCCATCGTGAACGTGCGACGTTCGGGCAGTTTAAGTGATTATGTCACCGCACATTAGCGAATCAGAAATTGCCTGCGGACTTTTGTCCGAAAGAAGGAAAGATGACAGTAACGTTTCTGAATCCCTCGTCGTTCGCTAACCAAATTGGATTACACCTTGATTCGGTAAAAGCGTTTTCTCCCCGCAATTTATTTGCGCTCGGCGATTCGAGTAGCTCCGGGCACTTGGATTCCTCTAAATCAGGATGGCCAATTGCTCCGGAACGAGTAACGCGAAAAGACTGGCCAAAGTCAAACACAGTGCGAGGAGGCGTTTCTGCCGGGCACCGAGCAAAAAGGCAGGAAGTAAATAAATGAGAGGGCGCCTAGAGACCCGAAGCGGCGATAACTATAAACACACAATCGTACCAAACCCCGAAAACGTTGTTTCCCATCTCCGGTAGTGGCAGCCTAGTTTGCTTTGCACTGCTGTGCTTTCCAATTTACTTTGATGAGGCATTATAACGGAGGGCCGAGGAGGGCGGCGAAGCAGAAGTGGGGAGGGGAGCAAACCTTGAAAGCCGGGTCGTAATTGCTTTTAAGCCCGGTGCTCGTACGCACCCTCAGCGCCCTCCCCCCCTTTTCCCGCTTCCTCGTCGGTTGCTTGCTCTTCATCCTCTTCGGCTTCCTGGCTGATTTGGCTTGATGGGGGGAGGACGTTTCCGAACGTTTTCTCCGACTGCGCCCAGCCTCGTGCTCTCTCGCGCCGGTATTCTGTTCCGCCACTGGCGCTTTTCGTATACGGCGCGCACCTTCGCTTGTGCCTTTATTCTTGGGCCCATCGATGCAGCATCGTAGTGGCTGCCGCGCGTATACGAGCTTGCGAAGCAGCCCCGCCGGCTCAGTGCAAGGTTCGCTTGGGGCGTTGGAAATGAAAGCTCCTAATGCACGCCGCCAGCAAGACTAAAGAAACGCGGCGGGAAAATGGCACGCAAATCTAGTAGAGTGAGGAAAGATTTCCTTTCCTTGCCGATCGACGCAAAATACTTTGGCACTCGCGAAAATATTGTCGCGCAGAGCAAGAAATTACCTCTTAGTAGTATACTCTTTGATGTACTATATTCATAGTCCATGAGTGCGGCTCACGCCGAACCAACGCGCCTTTGAGTCCTATACGCGTGGTTCTTGGAGAAGGAAAACTCGTCTTACTGGTTGAGGAAATCGGCTCACAGGGAGTGATGTCGTCAAGATTTTGCGCCCTTTAGTGCTGCAAAACAAAGTGACAGGGATTTGCTGGAGGTGCAATGCTCACCTGTGCGTTAATATTAGGCCATTTGACGGCTGAAATATCTAAAATATGGTGCCTGTGTCCTTATTTAGATTAAGGAAGCGTACAAGCTATCGGCAACACTAATCGTTACTTTTTTTTTTTACTCATTCACACGCTCTGGACCAAAAAACTGCGTAGGTGCTCTTTGCTGGTCGCTGTCTGCACTTGATCTACATGCTATACCTGATAGTGAGCATCCGTTGTAGATAACATTATCAAATGAATCATTTAACATCTGATGTTGCTGGCTATATTCTAAGCAACAATGAAGAAGGAGGGAAACACGGTGTTGGCACCACCTTATGTTTATGAATAATATATCATACAAACAGTTCAGTGTGAGAACTTCCTTGTGAATGGGGTTCGTACATATATTCTATGTAGAAGCCCACATTCGCAAGGAAGTTCTTACGCAGAACTGTTTAAAAAAATGAAAAAAAAAATGAGGCAGCCAATTGTGATCTTTGACATATTATATTGGTGAAGGCAGTCCGCCAAAGGCAAACAACGCTTAGCCATGAGTTCAGTCTACGGTCTTTTTCTGCTGTTCACAATTCAAACAGCGGCGATGAAAGTAACCACGTGTGACCATGGTTGCTTGTTGCCAGGAAATGCGGTATGCCGCCGCTTTGCGGGTTGGAGGATGCCAGCGCCAGTTCATGTGCTACAGAGCGATTGTTGCTGCTGTTGCTTTTGTTGTTGTTGCTGTTGAGTTTTACATGTTCGTTCGCAAGCACTGTGCACTTCATTTACGATATTCTTTATGCGGCGTTTACGCATGGCTTTCGTCCTCTTTATGATTTACACGTCTCCCGTTGCGTACTATACCGGTTGCGCATGGCGCCTTTCGCACGAGCTGCGTGTTCCACGCCCTTTGCTTATAAGCGTGACAACAAGTACTGATGAGAGAGTTTAGGATATGATGTGTCCACCGCTGTGATTAAGATTTCCTTCCGCACTTTAACGGCATTTGTGTGCCACATGTCAGATAGATGTCTATTCATAGATCACCCCTGCTTTTAGTTTTTTGCAATACACTTGGCAGTTAGCGCCCGTCCTGTGTGACGTTGGCCTTAAACAAAACAAATGTCGAATACCATTACTCATCGAGAACCAACAAGGTCCACAAAATAAAACGAGAACATCGCTGTGTTGATACATAACTTGTGGTTTTGTCGTCATGAGCATAAAAACTGTCCTTGTGTTGTTTCTTTTGCACTTTTCAGCATGCACTGCAGCCATCAGCGTGTACTCAAATATTTATCTTTATTTATTAACTCTGTGAATAAATTTTCTGCACAGGGCGGATACTTCAATGGCTACCACGTTCCACGTTCTCTAGCACGAAAGACAACTCAAAATTGTCACAGCACTACTTCGAAGATCGATACCTACCGGCCATCTTTCACAATAGCGTGATCGATGAAAGCACGATTCAGCGCAGTTCACCGACTCAGGAGAACGCCAGGCTGCATCCATCAAACAGCGGCTTCCCTGTGTATGACGTGCACAACAAGCGCTTCAGTAGGCGCCACCTCTCTTCTGGGCCTGCGCAGCGCAGCCTGTGCGCGCGTGCGCGCCCCTGTATATGCGCGCCGCCGCTGGGCACGTGCGCGGTCCCGACAAGCCAGTGCGGTAGTCCGAAAGCTTGATCTCGACGATTGCCGGTCTCGATCCTTCGGACTACAACCGTTGGCACTGCCAGCGCCGGTGGGTCCTTATCTAGCGTATAATGCTGTTTGGAGACCGTGACCGGTGGAGCGGACGGAGCCCACGCGAAGTCTCCGCGGCGGCGTTTCGTGACCGCGCATCGCGGCCCGGCCCGGCTCCATACACGCGCGTCGTCGCGCGCTGCGGACAGACGCGAGGAGAAGAGCGGCCGCGGTGTAACGGGCCGAGGCCGCAACACCCGACCACCTCGGCTACCACCGCCACCACCGCTGGAGTGTGCTGCCGTGAAACGGGGCTTGCGGGAGCGAAGGAGAGAGCATTTCTAATCTCGAGCGCGCTCCAAAACGCACGTCCCGCATATAAATTCCAGCCTCATCAAAATTGGCCACTCGCCGCACCCGTCGCACCGCCGCGGTTCCTCGCCCCGCGCGCGGCACGCGGCTTTTATTGAGCGCGTGCTGTGGCCCCGCGAGCTCTATTTATACGCGAAGTGCAGCAAGTGCGCTCGCTACTGTGTAGGCGAAGGTTATCTGTCAGTGCGGCGCCCAAATAATCGCGAAAACCAAACAGCCCCCGCAGCCGAGCTGGTGTATACCCATGCCTATCTGCGCTGAGGCGGCGGCCGTTTTCGGTAATGCAGAGCGCGAGGCCGAGGTCTACAGCAAGGCTGCCGTAATAGACCTCTGGCAATAACTCGGCGCACGCCCCTCGAAAGCTGCGCGCAATGAAGCGATATCGGTGCCGGTGGGCTTTTTGTGCCCCGAGCAGGCGGCAACTTGCGAGCATGTTTGGACTTGGTGGTTTTTTTTTCTTTCGCTTTTGAGAGAAACAGAATGTCGCGCCTTCAGAAGACATTTGCGGTGCTGATTAAGAAAGGAAAAGAAGAATGTCCGCATGGGCAAGAATACTAGAGTGAAGAAGAAGAAGGAGGAAATATTGACGCTTAGAGAAGGTCTTTGAAAAAAAAATTAAAAAAAAACGACAAAAGGCTTGTTTCAGCATTATTTGCCAGAAAGAATCCGCATAAGGAGCCTAATTCTGTAATCAGCTCACGGAGGTTTAAGATAAGCTTGAATGGTCTCGCCTGGAGTCCCCCCATGTCACCTACTCGAAGAAAGAACTTTTTTGTATTGAGAATATGTTTGAATCCGCAGGTGGAAAATCGTGGGGACCATCCGAGCCCTCGATGTTGCAGCTATACACGCCACTTCTTGAATTTCTGCCATACATTCTTTCTGCCTTGACAAACACATGCAAGACTAATCTCCTTACACTACAGAGTGTACGCGCCCAAGCACTTCGGACAAGTCTTGGCCTGCCGACATGTTCTTCGACAGCTTCAACGATTGTTATTGCACAGGAGCACCCTATCACCACTCATATCGTAGTTGAGACACCAAGAGAGCTCATTCGGCACCTTTCACGGCGATCAGTCCACCATTTAGCCGGTTTGCCAGCGCGAAGGCCACAGGCTGCATTCTGCGGTATTGTGACGAGACACCATGACTCGATACCACTTGGCTTTAAGACTGTGAAATGCCCAACATCGGCATTCTGGTGTCTCCGGCAACCTCACGTGTGCCTCTCAGCTCCTGGGAATGCTAAGAAGGCAGACTTGTCACCGCTAGCCCCTGATGCAGTTGTCCCTGCTTCTCCTAAACGAGTCCTATTTTGACCGCATACACATTTACAGGGACGGTTCCACAAGTTGCGACAGCTCTAACGGAGCAGTGGGTGTTCCATCGGACGCCGTCTCTTTGCAGTTTAAATACTCTCAAGATACCACGTCGACAGCAGCAGAGCTTACGGCTCTTCAAGGTGCACTAAATTACATGTTCCAGCAGCCACCAAATCGTTGGGCCATTTTCTGCGATTCGAAAGCAGCCTTACAAACTCTGCAGTTTACTCTACGTCATGGGTTACACGATGCAGCTATAGTGTACGAAATAAGGCACGCTCATCACCAAGCGAGAGATAGAGATATAAGAAAGGCATCATCATGGTTGCCCAGCCACTGTGGAATTGTCGGCAACGACAGCGCAGTTGAAGCTGTGCCCTCGGTTCATCAAAAACATCAGCAGGTGCCTATACCACTCTCGAGAACGAATGCTGCGTGACAACTTCAATCACTTGCTCGCCGCATCACACTTCTACGGTGGAATTCACTGATCTTCACCAACCCACGCTTGTATTCTCTCGACCCTAACTTCTGACTTCGCCTGCCACCCGCACTCTCCCGTCACGAAACAATTTTATTGTGTCGCATGTGGTTGGGTGTCGCACTTACAAATGTTTACGCGCGTTTATCGTGGACCGAATAAAGTTCACTCACTCACTCACTCACTCACTCACTCACTCACTCACTCACTCACTCACTCATTCACTCACTCACTCACTCACTCACTCACTCATTCACTCACTCACTCACTCACTCACTCACTCACTCACTCACTCACTCACTCACTCACTCACTCACTCACTCACTCACTCACTCACTCACTCACTCACTCACTCACTCACTCACTTACAAATGCCTGTTCATTCCTAATAGAAATGTCCAAGAGTGCGGCGTGCAATTTGTGCGGGAGCAACAACACAGTAGAGCACCTTCTGTGCCACTGCCCATCCTTTGACAATCAACGACGTGCTCTATATAGGCTAAACTCAGTGGATTGGATGATAGAACGCTCTCGGTGGATGAAATCCTGGGCCATGGCTTATGCATTCTTGTCTGCACAAGGCCACAAAAGCCCTTCTGCACTTCTTGAAGGCGACTGGAGTGTACAAACTTTGTCAAAGCGGACGTGTGCTCTGCGAATGTGTTCACAATGACTGGTTCTTTATTATTCTTTTTTCTCTTTCCTTCTTATCTATTTTCCCCCCTTTTCCCTATCCAAGCTGTAGGTAGCCAACTGGGCACGTCCTTCGTTAACACCCTACCTCTCCCTCCTATTTTGTCTCTCTCTCTCTCTTGAATGATCCTTTCGATCAGTAGTACCTCGCTGATATCGTAGTTGTTCGCTGTAGCTGAATATATCCAATACACTGTTGGAATAATAATAATAATTCGTGATGAATCTTGAGATATATACCGCAAGTTTTTCAAGCATAATGCTCCTCCCTCTTTGATTAAATCGACTGTTATTCCATCTTCTCCTGCCGCTTTTCCCAGCGACATATCTTGCAAGGCCTTTCTAATTTCATCGCTAGTTATAGAAAGAGCGTCGGTGATTTCGGATATTGGGATTTCGGGAATTTCGGTGATGTAGCAAAAGAAACAAAATAATTCTATAGTGACGTGTATAGTACCCAGAGCAGCCACGCAACCTTCATTGGAAGTAGTCATGAACAGAATACAACTGTTCGGTCTTCATTTTGTGCATCATTTAAAAAAAGGTGTGGTTAGTAGACGTCACAGGATGTTATTAAATCTTCGCGATATAAGAAAAGTGCATGCCCGTTTCACATTGATTCTTTTCTTGCTTAAAAAGCCTTTTCTCACCCTTTTACTCCCTTTGAAGAACGGTATGAAAAGTGTACAAAAAAAGGAAAAAAAAAAGAAAGGTTCCATCTGAGCTGCAGAACGCACCGCATTGAAGAGGTGCAAAGCGCGCGAGATTGCGAGCGGACCGCTTCTCTGCTCTCTTGTCTAATCCCCGCAGTATCAAATCTGAAAAACGAGCTTTCAGTATACCGCCCACGAAGCTGCCGCGCAGAGTCGCTGCAGCTCACTTCACGTGGATCGAAATCACTTGCTTTCGATGTGTCCTTTCGGGCGTGGGCGACTTTAATACCCTTTCTTGCATTCGTTCTTTCCTTTTTTTTGTTTTTTCTAAAGTGACGTTCCCGATACCGTTTCGTTCACAGGCACCTTTTTAATTCATTCGCTTAAGTTCTCCTTCCGTTATTTTGCAAGTGTTCCCAAAAGTTGTATTTTCCGAAGAACCAACTAGCGATGGGATTTGGTTCTATACGGCTCACAGACTCTGCAAGGCGAAAGTGCGAGCCGAAGTCGCCTCTTAAAGGAAGTCGATTTGCGTCCATTGAGATGACAACCGATATCTGCGTCCGTCCGCTTATATTTCTACTCTGAAGCTGGATGGTTCTTTTTATCCTGGCATGTTTCCAGTCCCCTTTTCTTCCTTTCTAAATAAACACTTGAACGTCGATTTATATCGTTTTTTTTTGCCTCCTCTCACTCTCTCTCACTCGCTTCAAACCTTTTCGTTTGCTCGCGAGCAATAAAAAGGGTCAAAATTAAAAGGAACGTACGTGGAAACAACATACTGAAAAGACTCCAATTTTGCTTGCAGCCCACAAGCGAACCGCCTGCCACCGTTCTTTCTTTCTGTTATTTGTTGAACCTAGCTTGCGGAGGTAAATAATATTTCGAAAATAAAATTTTAAAGAAATCGTAAACTCTGCAAGAGCAACGGGCATCCGAACGCCTTCATCCATTTTATTTTTTGCCGAGCTTTCAAGTATTATACTCTTCCAAAGAAGCGCAGATTTCGAATCCGCACCCGAGCTAAAATGAAAAAAAAAAGGTCCCGAACCTTTCGTCACCGCCGGATCGCCCCACTGTGACCTTTCGCATTTCCTTTGCTTACTTTTTTTTCTGCTTATTTCGTCTTGTTTACTCTGGAGCTGTTGTCGCTTTGAAGCTGCTCTTTCAGGCGTGGAGAGAAGCGTTTGTTGGGTCGCACCAAAGGGATTAAAGTTTCAGGCACAAAGTACGTAAAAATGCAACGCAATAAAAAATTAATACAGGGTGGGGTGGTAGGCGATGAACAGAGCGCCCAGTTACGGCGCCCTCAGGCACGGAACAGAAAATCTTTCAGGGGTCAGTCGACAACTTGCTACTCAAACTTTTGATTGAATTTATAGCGGCAAACTAACCGACTTCTTTGTGTTAGGCTTGACATTTTCACATGAAATTCGCTATTTTTAACAAGTTGCTCTGGTTTCCAAAGAGAAGAAACAAAGAAGCCAGCGTGATCACGGTTAGCCCAACTGCTGTCAGTTTTTACAGCTAGACGGCTTTATATAGTAACAGTCTTTTGGCTTAATTGGTGTTTATTTTTCTAGTCTCCATTTCGTTGCTAGTGATGACTCCAGGCTTAGGAACCTAGAGCCGTCGTGCAAAATAGAAAGATAATTGTCAATTTTCCTGCAGCCAGTTTTATGTTGGTTGTGTGTGATGTAACCATGCAACAAGGGGTTTCATCGCATTTGCTACTTCATACACACACAACGATAACTGAAGCTGTCGAAAGGATTAGCAAGTTCGTTCAGCCGTTTGCTGAACCATAGCGTTTCATGCATAATCTCTGGTAGTGCAGAGGTGGTGCGTGGTGGTGAAGCTGCTCCAACTAAGGAACCTAACATGCAGAGGAAATGCAAGTGGCTGAAGACAGGGTGCTTAGGGGAATGTGTGCAGTTGAAACAACATACAAAGTTCGGAAGCACTACATTATACGAATAGTCAAATTGCCGGGCATTGCGGCAAAGCTTAAAGAATACTTGGATGATTCAAGCACGTAATAGAAAACGGAAGAGAACTGCATCCACAAGAAGTCAGCACCTATCGACTCTGGTGGAAAGATAAATTTCAGGCTGTTTAAGAAGCGGCGGCCAGACTCTGACACAAGGAAATTTAAACACGAAGAAGCTTCTACTAAGAAAGGGGGACTGGTACGGCGAAGATGATTCACAAGAAGAAAATGATCGCATCTAAATAGAAATCGGATATGTTCAGTCAAGATCAGGTGAATAGCAAGAGCCTTCGTTAATTTTAGCCAACGCTGGAGGCCTTCCGCATGGCTCCTTTCTCTCTCTGAGTATGCAGAGAATCGTCGTCGTGCAACCCTGACCCCGTGGTGAGAACGGATGTTCCACCAACGTAAATCGAGGCAGAACTCGTCTTCGCGTTTCTACAGTCGCCAGTGTTCGTGACATTCTCATAATTTGCAGAACGGCACTGAACTTTTAAACTTCAGCATAATTAGAAGCCAACTGGACGTATATTGTACACACCCCGCTGTATTGCAATCATGCGTACCAGGTGTGTCATTTATTTTTTCCCATTTTTTCCCTTAATTTATGTTGAATTCAGTGCAATCCGCGTTTGCGATAACCAGCGGAACCTTGCTTAAAAAGACCGCTTGCAGGGTGTCTGCTTGTTCAGCCTCATGTCCAATACTAGCACCTAACCGAGTTTGCGTGTAAGAAGGTTGCGTCTCTTCGAGGCGGTCCTGATGGCAACCGAAGATTTAAGGTAGGGTTCAGGTATGTATTCGGATATGTGTTTAGTTTAGCCCATTCCAAACAAATTGCGTATACTGGCCTGCAAATATAAGTTTTCTTGCAGCGTCCACCCTTAAAAGCGGAATTGATAAATAATGGTCTTCTGCGTGGGCTAATCGATCAGTTTCATCCTCACGCTCATTGCTGATAATGCCACAATGATTTGGTAGCCACTGATAGATCTCGTGGTGTGCCTTCTCAGCGAGTAGGTGTACCATTTCTGCAATGTCAAGATAACGAGTAAACATTTATTTTAAGAATCAATGTAAAAGTGTTCTTTCTTCGCTCCGAGAGAGCAGCCCCCTTACTCCAGAAAGCAAGCGCCAATTGTTTGTGTGAATCGCGACGCAAGGCTAACAGTAAACACTGCAGTGCCGCCTTCGAATCACAGAAAATCGACAATTCTTGTGGCTGTTTGCCATCAATGAATCGCAGTGCGACAGAAAGAGCTGACTCTGGCTGGGCGTGGTATTCACCAATGACTAAGCCGTCCACAAAGCAATGGCCAACACCGCAGCTTGTGACCACTGCGATAAAGAATAAACTATCGGCGCTATAACGTAAGGCTATTCGAAACTGTTTCTATTCCATTTCTGCAATAAGCCCTCCACGATTGGTCAAAAATATTTCTGGTTACACCCACTTCTCGTGTACGTCATGCGACGTCACGAAAACCGCAAAAACTCCTCATCTGATATGACTGGTACGCGCTGATTATGCATGATTAGACCGAACACATGAAAAAATAATTATTTCCGGTTCCACACCTTTTTTCGCCACCAGCTCACCGCTCGACAGAGGAACAGCGAAAAAAACACGAGAGACACGAAGGGAAACACACATCCGTGCTGTTTAGCAGGGACGAGTTGAGTAACACAAAAGAGAGGATTGGAAAGGTTAAAGGATTGAAAAGAGCCTGATGTAGAAGAAATAAATTACAACACCGTAGATGCTTGGGCTAGTCGGTACATACTCGACATGGGAGGAGGAGGAGGAAAAAGAAGAAAGGAAAGGCAGGAAGGTTAACCAGACGCACGTCCGGTTTGCTCCCCTACACGAGAGAAGGAGTTTAAAGGGTTGAAAAGAAAGGAGAGAGAGGGAAGAAAGGTATCCGCCCCCCGCCCCCCCCATAATTAAGGTGGGGGGGGGGGGGACCTCCCCGGAGACGTAAAAAAAATATATTGTCTGTCTCCATGGCGCCTGGGAAACACTCATATAATGGGCTCACAAAGCTTTCAGCTCTGTATGGCCATGCCGGCATCTTCGCTATCACCTCATTTACTCACACAATTGTCCTGGATTCATTCTTGCCAGCTTGAAAACTTGCATGGAGCCTTCAGACAGCTAAAACTTATTTAATTGACTGCCTGTTTTATTTGTCATTAAAATCACGCTTACGATATGTACAATGGGAGGGGGGGGGGGGGGGGGGGGGGCTCGACAATAATTTCTATGTGGAAGCGCCGACACTGCGTTGCAGGATCAAACTGACCATCGTGACAGCATCGTGTCCACGTTCGCGAAGGGTTCGTGTAGGGCGCGATCGAGGAAGCATAAATGAAAATGTAAGTCTCAGCAGAGTGTAGCACTAATACACTCAGCTGTGCATTAGTGCACAGCTGAGTTAATTTCCATGGAGAGAGTCATTTACTCAGAAGATAAGCCGAAGCGAAGGTCACGCTTGCTGCTAAATATTCAAAGGCCCCCTTTCTTACATTTACAGTATACACAGCCGTTAAATTGTCACAGATAGGGGTAAGTGCCTAAACATGCCGTCTACCCTGAACCCTGGTTGACTGTTGACGTGGGAAAGTAGGGAGACAAAAAAATTGCGAATCACCGGTGCCAATCTCAGTGTGTACTCGTTACACACTGGGGGTTTCAACAGCGGCTCTGGCTAGTTCTTAAAATCAGCGAGGCAGAGATACTTATTTTCTCGCATATATATATATATATATATATATATATATATATATAGCTCTGGCAAACATCAGAGATGGCATCATAATAACTCATTTAAGTCTTTATTTACCTAAAATTTTCTGAACAAAATTCTAGTTATTCCCTGTTGGGCAATAAACAACCAAACAAACAAACAAACAAATGAACGAACGAAATCGTGTATTGGCGTGTCGGAGCACCTTGAAGAACCCCATGAGGGCATCATAATTCATGCGGAGTCCTGCACTGCGGCGTTCCTCGTAACCAGTCTACATGTACGCTTTGGGATTCAAAGCCGAACATTTACGAGCCAGTGCCATGTACCATTCTATGGTTGCACATTAGCAGCTATCTCGCGCGGGGCTTGCATTAAAACGATAGATAATTTCCATATACCAAGTCGACCAGCACGCGGTATAGCTGTAACCTCAAGGTTCGCAAGTGTTCACGAACAAATGGGTCAATCATTTTTCCTCGAAACCCGGCTGAATCATACATGACAGGACTAGCTCCACTAGCTCGTGCTTTGAAAGGGCAGCCTTTCCGACTGTCTTCTCTTTCATGCCTGCTTTGATCAAACGGAAGCAAATAGCCGCGCCTCATCATATCAGTTTTTGAGCATGAACAGATATGCCTGCTTTAGATAAATCCTCAAAACTAACCTGACTATTAATGAATAATAACGTCGACCGAAGGTTTCACGTAACCAGTACGATTAAGCATGAAACTCGCGTTTCCTAATATGAAAGAAGTTGATAACACTGACACAATTGGAAGCAACAAGAAGCTTTTCTACGGTGAGGCTTCGTGAAAAAAAAGAAAGAAAAAGTGTTGCTTGTGGCGTATTTTTTTTTTCTTTTACCGAAACCAGGAGAAAAAATACACCAACGACCCGAAGCATATACTATGGCGAAAGCAGTTTCCAACAAGCGTGCGGATTCTTTCTCAAGGCACAGCCGAGTTGGACTGAAACGGTTTTAGTCTGTCAGCCGGGCACCCTAATGGCTGGATCTCGGAGGGGTTTTCCGAACGCAGATCGCAACCCAGGAAAAGGACTTGAAAAGCGTGAAATCGGTTGGGTGGCAACGCATGAACGTCCTGGAGTATTCAGCTGTCAGTCGCGCGACATGACGCGGCCTCTTCGCAAAGTGGATTTCGCTTAGTTCACTTGACTGTTATGAATATATTTCATATTATTTGCTTTGACTCACATTCCTCGTGACGTCGTCCGAGCTTCAAAAGTCTGAGCACACGCACATCTGCATATTACAGACATTACTCTGAACATGTGCTGCCGCTTATTGCGTTACAGTGAACCGGATGAGCTAAAGGCGCTCTTTCATACGGGTCGTTGCGCCAGCATGATTGCCAGCCCAAAACTGGTTGCTCTCATTGCGAGGGACTTTTGCTAACGAGTATAGTTTTACGCCTTAAGCTTTTACCCTAGGTTATACCTCCTCATGTTTCTTCTTGAAATGCATTGAGAAACGCCGGAGCTTGTCGAGTTTCAGAAAGCCATATAGTGACAACTTGTGTCGTGAATTGTTGCTTGAAACTAAACAAGCGCAAGCATAAAACGTAAAATAGCACGCAAACTATTTCTGAAAGTGTATACCTGCGAGCTCTCATAAGTGAAATTTGCTGTCAGATGTTTTACGGCGCTAGAAAAGAAGAGAAAGACAACCATTTATTTGCCATTGTACAGAACCGAGGTGACACCTGTCGCATATTAGCTCTTGGCGACGTCATCCCCCTATCGTTTCTATAAGCTGGCGCTGTAAGAGATGTCATTAGGCGATGAATTTTTCAAAGCCACTCGATGAAATGCGTGTCCTCCAGCTCCTCTTCGACGTCATGCAAGTTCCGCGAACAAACTTCCGAAGGAGGCGTTCGTGTTTTCGAGCATTTCGGAACTTTTCTTGTGTAAACAGCACGCATAGCGCCTCCTGGAAATCGGTATGAACCGATGCAAACACGACGTACGGCTCTCGCGATGGTGGCACCGAATAAGTGCGAGCACACACATCGCGGAGTGCTCGCGAGCAGGTCTCGACGCCACGTACATTAGGGACGTGCACTATATAACGGAATCGTATAATCCGCCATCAAAACATCACAAATCACGTCCGCCGAAAGCGCGGGCGGCCCTTCATGCGCACGTGCGCTCGTCCATTCTATGAGCCCTCGCTCGCGCGCCCCGCCTCCCCGGTTGCCGAGATGCTGTACTAGAAGATGAGAGAGAGAGAGAGAGAGATAGAAAGGGAGCGTAAAAAAAAAAAAAAAAAACAACAACAACAAAGAACAAGACAACTTCACGACAACCAGCGCACCCCCGCCTAAATTTATGCTGTTCAAAAGTTGGTCACGTAGAGAGGAAGCCGGGGGCACGCGCTTGGCAGTATATACGCTCGCACGCACGCACGTGAAACGCGTAAGCCCAGCCGCGTTCGCGGGCTCAGCAGGTCGTCGTCGTCGTCGTCGGCGGCGGCGGCATCGAAGGTGGCGCGGTGGAAGGAGGCCGTGGGCGAGGGAGAGAGGTACCGTATTTCTCGCGCTGCTCGAGCCGGAGGAACGTCGAGCTGATCGACAAACACGAAGCACAAACTTGGTGACGTTGAGCGATGACCCTTCGGTCCTCCGCAGCGCACGGAGACGCCCCGTGAGCCGAGCGTCTTTGTTTAAGGTCTTCTATCCATGGCAGCTACTTCGGCGTCAGCAGAAAGTTTTCGATATCATGCTGATGAAGATTGGTCTCTTTCGGCCTTCTCCTCCGTCGAGAAGACCCGCTCTCACCCCCGCTCCGTCAACGGCCGATGTCTTTCTTCATTGATGCTGCCTTGCGCGTGCGTCCACCGTATATGTGTTTGCGCAAGATTCACCTCTGGCTTTTAAGTGAATTATTTTAATGGGCAAACATTTTCCCCGTCTTTTTCTCTCTGTAGGAAGCCTCCCTTAGGCAACATCACCCTATCCTCAGTTTAGATTAAGACCATTTTGGGAACTCAAAGCCTATTGTTTCACAATGGATGTGACACTGGAGCACTGAAGAATGTGTATTGCAGTCAGAAATAGGCACAGTATTAAACGTTCCAGCGGTATCACGTTTAGCGTTTCCGTATGGCGGCTTCAAAGTTGGCTTGGCTTTCACGTGGTTTACTTGCTTTGCCTTTCGTAATACTCCGCTGAGCGAATCTTTTTCTGTCTATTACCGAAATTAAATTGAGAGAGATTTAGTCACCTTATAACGATGATGGCTGCTTTATTTTACATAACAGTTATTTATAATAGTGTTATTTCAAGGTTTAACGTGTACAGGGTTCCACATGTGCTCCTGAAACTGCGCTCTATGCGTTAACCTGGAATATTTATTCCGCTGATTCAGACTCGTGGGGGCAGCCGAAAGCGGCGCCTGGAATCCATCTGGAATTTAAAGTAGCGCTGTTTCGAAAATTAATAATAGGGGTAGCATTAATTGGAGTAGCCACTATTTCTCTCCTCTTCTCTCTATTTTTGACAAGGTAGTCAAAAACCTCTATGTGTGTCCTCGCGGAATCACTTCACTCCCAGCCTGCTTTATGGCGCAACCTGACCCCCGTGCGTCTAAGTACTGGACTGTGATTCCGGGTAATAGGATTTTGCAGAAAACGTATCAGCCCATTCATTATTTATCATTTGCTTAATCATGGTGCGGCAGTGTATCACTTGTAATTTTATCATATGTCCTGAACGTCGTGAAATGTCGTAAAATTCTTGCACAGAAATTAGAATTGCTGTGCCAGAATTTAGGTGAAGAGAGAAATTGCAAGGCTGCTGTGGCTGGTACAGTAGTTTCCTTTTCTTTCTATACAGATTTTTTCAGTCGCTCGAGTTCATTTTTACTTATCGGGATAGTCGCCCCTTTGGTGGCACATTTTTTCAGGAACTCTTCATTTAATAAACAAGAGATACAGTCGTCTTGCAGACTTGCGGGACTCTCGTTCTTGCTTTTTCCACATGTTATCACCTTCATTCTTCTCATCCTATTAACGTCCCCCACGTAGATAGGTCAAGAAACATTCCTGATAGGAGCAGCACTATCCGAGGCCTCGTCTCCATTACCCGGTTCATTCATTTTCCTTTGTATTTTGTTTTTCTTGAGCCCTCTCGTTCTGCGCTTTTTTCAGGTAAAATAACAGCCTTTAGAGCCCACTATTTGGCGAGAAAACAGTTCTGGTTCGGGCAAATTCGTGCAGGACACTCTTCGCTAAAAAACACAACACAGTTTACGCAAACAATACAAAGAAAGAAAGAAAGAAAGAAAGAAAGAAAGGAAGAAAGAAAGAAAGAAAGACAGGAAGAAAGAAAGAAAAAAGAAAGAAAGAAAGAAAGAAAGAAAGAAAGAAAGAAAGAAAGATAACTATAATTGAGATGTAAAGATTGCGATATGGATGGGCAAGGGATGAGTGTAGGACTGATTAGCTCGTAAGAAAACGCTTCCAACAATATGAAACACCCATCGATGTTTTCAAATGAAAGCAAGCTGTAGTTATTATTGAACAAAGCAAAAAAAAAAAAAGAGGAATGACGTTGAATGGTTTGTTTGACAGGCCATCTTTCCTTTGATTCCGTTTCCTTTCACTCCAACTGCAGTAAAGATTTCAGTCGACTAGACTGCTCTCAATGTTTGTCCCCTGCAAGCTGCTTCGGTGGATAACTGGACTTCCCTGTCAACAATGTGTTCTTACAAGGGTCATAGTCATGAAGGCTCTATGGTACGTCTTATTGACAACAAACTGGACAAATCCAAGGTCCAGAGATGTGCATAGAAAGCTGATGAATACGATGCGTGATGAGCTTTTTAGCCTACGCATACTGCCAGCGCTGGCTGCGATACAATATGGATACCTGCCTATTGCGGCTCCGCACTAGTAGCTCACCATGGTGCTGCTAGCAGGACCTTGTTCTTTGAAGAGCACATGCGTTGATCCGTTTATTCTATAGTGAAACAGCTGCAGTTCTACGTGACGTCTTCACAGATCGATTTCCTGTGGCGGTTATCCACACAAAATCAAAGTTTCGTTGTGGATATGCCGTGACATGATGTGTGCCTCGACATACGGTTACGGAAAAGGCTTCTGATGAATATATCTGTCTGTTTTAATTAGCAGCGCAAGGGCACCAAAGGGGACAGAAGAGCAAAAAGAGCGCTCTGTTCCCTCTTCTGTCCCCTCTGGTGTCCTTGGGCTGTTAATCAAAACATTAAAGCAAGTTTTACCAACAAGACCGATCTTACAGCAGGCGGTGAATGTGAAGCATAAGCATCGTGCGTTTCTGATCATTTGAGCCTACATAACTCCGAAAGTTAGTTTTGACCGTCTCTACTTTCTCATTGAAATGCGCCCGGGACGACACATAATGATACGTGACTGTAACGCCCACCACTCATTGTTGGGTAGCCTTGCAATGAATAGACAGGGTGAGTACCTGACCAACTTCAAACATAATGAAGGCTTATCGATCCTTAATGACGGTTCTCCCACATTTCTTGGTGGCCCATCATTTACTAACTGCTTGTACCTTGTGTTTGTGTCCAGAAACCTGTCTTCAACAACCTAATGTACTTTTTGGAGACACGCAGCTGTGCCCACATACCAACCTACGTACGGCTGAAATGGTTCCTTCAATCCATCCCATCTAGAGTTTGGCGCCACTGACAGCCTAGCCTACCAGACGTCAGTAAACAACGCTTGTTTGAACCCATATACGCCCTTTGATCAAGAACTTGTCATTACGTTAGCCCTTTACGACACGGTTAAGTACAAAAGCGCACCAGCAGCTCCAGATGCTCCATAGACACTGAATAGGGAAAACTACGCTCTCTTCCTCGTCGCGCAGACAGGAAATACAGAAGCACATTATCTACGCCATGCCCTTCTACCTGTCGTCGAGCTCATCGGCCCGTCCGTCAACACCTCGACAAACTGTGCACCAAGAGCTGGAGAGCTTTTTCTGCTTCCCTCGACCCTTGCAAGCCTCTCCGCAAAATACGGTTGGTATTGCGCAGCTTATGGTTTCGTCCACAAGAGAAGTGTCCATTCCGCGTTCTGGCGGTTGTGCAACATAGAAGCAAGGTAGAGGTTTGAAGAATACTACTGCAAAGTTATTACAGTCATAACTTCTGGTCCCATTCCACCCTCGGAACGAAAAGCGCCCCCGACTTTGGATGACCACCTTGACGTCATATTCAAGCTGCAAGAGCTACAGAGGCCGTGCTTGCTGTTCGAGACGTTCATCAACAGCTGGACTAGACATCATTACATACATCGTGTTGCGTTTTCTTGGACAAGGAGCACGTGAAGTTTTTCTCTGTATGTTTAATACATCGCGGAAGAGCTTTGACCACCTAGGTTTCTTTAACGCGAACCCAAAGCAGGGTACACGAGCGAGCGCTTCTGCATTCCGCACCCATCGCAATGCGGCGGCCGAGGTCGGTAATCGAACCCGTGACCTCGTCCCGTGACCTCGAACCCGTGACCTCGACCTCGTGAACCCGTGACCATAGTCACTAAGCCACCACGGCGTGTTCAATGTACCTCTACAGGACACATGTGCACCTTCCTGCAGCATGCTATGGAAAGACGTTCACTGACAGATCTTATGCCAATGCTCACAACCATCGTCTGAAAGTTTTCTCTTGGAACTTTGACCGGACGCTTGTCAGCATGACGTTCTAAAGGCAATACCTAAATTCCTGTACGAGTGTGTTCTGGATTTGACACTTTCAAGAGTCTTCGATTTTTGTTGTTCACTAAAACCACCATTATCGTCCTCATCAACAACACTTCTCTTCCTTCCTCCTTTTACTCCCATTCCCCTTTCCCAGTGGGGAGAAGCTTGTCAGAACTTTGATGCAGGCCGACCTTGTGGCTTTTCAATCATATTGAATGTATCACTCTCTCTCTCTGAAGGAGAGTTTTGTTCTTGCGTACGCAAGGGGGGGGGGGGGGGGGGGGGAGGGGCTTACGATGCTTAATCTAAAGCTCTCCATTGTGTTTCTGCGAACAAAATGATTCACGCGATGCTGCGCGTGTGGTCTGCGTTATGACATGCCCTGATTAACAGCCACGTGTTACGCCTGTAATTAGGTGGGCTAGGTGCTGCGTTTCACGCGTACTGACAGTACTCGTGTTGTCCACGCTTTTTTTTTTACCTCGTTTGATTCGAACCGTTTGCTTGCAAAGTCCCTGACCCTGCTGAACTTATGGAACTGGAAAACTTTATTTCTGTCTTGCATGCTAGCCATTACATATGACAATGCTTTCCATGCCTGAGATAATTGTTTACGCGCCATCTTTACGGTTTTTCATTTAGACGTTTCCGCACTTAAACCAACACTAAATCAACATACACATCTGTTTAATTAACACTATCGCTGGCACTAAAAGTGCCCGGTTGCCTCACGATCAATGAACGACGGTACAGGCGTCTCTTCATTTTCTTCGGTTCCGCGGGTTGCTGCTGATGGGTGTGTCGCTGCGAAGCGCCTTCTTACGTATGTCTTTGCGTAGGCAGGTAGGTTCCTGTGGAGCCTCGTATAGGGCCTTTCCAATTTAAATGAAAATTAACGTGTCATGTGGTGATGCGACCCAGGTCTCCACTATAAGAGCCCCGTGTTCTACTCATTAGGCTACAGAAGCATGCATACTTGTCTAGTGCCAACGCCAACTAGCGTTTGAAGACGATTGACGCATGCGTCATGTCGCACAGCAACAATTTGCTTTAAAAGGCGACAGCTCATGCATGGCACACCAGTTTTCATTAGGCCACAGACGCGGGAATTGAAATTGTGCCATCCACTGAATAGGACCATTCGTATAACGGAACAGGTTGTGACGTTTCTTCGCCGGAGCGCAGTAAATCAGTCGTCATTCCACTGATGGCGTCGTCGCCTTGCTGATATTGTCGCACACGCGTTCGCACAGTACACAATTTAGGTAAATACGCTAGTTCACGTGGCAACGCCTTGTAGAAGCCGAAGCGGTGCTGGATAGCAAACCGGCAAAATGATTCGCATAAAATCAATTCTTACAGTGCGTGGTATCTGCATAATTTTTTTACACTGTTTCCTTAAAGTGGATTAGCACACTTCCCATTGTAGTCGACTTCTTTGTGCGTGGTATAATTCCTGCCCCTCATCTGTTCGTGCGGAACAGGCATTCATGTCCTTCTTTTCTCAAATTAAAAAAAAAGTTCTTACAACTATATGCACGAACTAAAAACGCGGTTGCATTTTTTTCTTGCAGTTCAGACGCGGTCGCATTTTAAAATGTTTTGTTAAGGGCGATAGAATGTTGTCACACACTAATTTAGTGTATGCCAAAATACCAAAGATTGCGCTGAGGAGGAAAACTTTTCATAAAAAGTAAATGAACGGACAACGACTCACTGGTGTGGAACTTTATTCCACATGCTATGGATATGGGCAGGCGTGCCAATTCAAAGCCCTTTTCATTTTTTTTACTACACCAAGTGTGCCAACGGCTACAACGGCCTGAGCTCAGCGCCGCGTGCTCAGTCCCGGCGCGTCAAAAATGTGCGGTCCGAGCTGCGCAAGGATTGCTGCGCTCTGCTCGCCAAACAAGAAGGCGCGCGCGATGACTTTCCCGGCCGGCGATGCAAATGAGGAGGCGACGAGGATACTCGGCCTCTCCAAGGAGGGCCCGACGTGACGGCACTTCCGCCAAAAACAGCGGATGGCTTTTAGCAGGAATTCGCTGTCTGCTCGTGCGAGCCGTCGCGAGTTAAACGCTAATGATTCCTTCTTTACACACACATATACTTCCACTTCCGTTTTACACCCTTCTGCCTGGTGAATACACCATTGCAAGTTCTGATGCGCGGCGCTTTCGTTTCTCTTGCTTATCGACTTTTCCTTCTCTTACATCAGTTCGGCTTTTTTTGTCTTGGGCGCGTTCCCGTTTCCTAAGGCTCGATGCGCCGTGAGCACAACTTTGCACTACTCACTTTGTTGCTTACAGTTTCGTATTGCTTCTCCCGCCTAGTCAGTTTCTGTAAGTATACGACGATGTTAAATGCATCCGCGCTTACCCGTGAACTTTTCGTTGTTCGCTAAGAGCATAGTCGTGTCTTTCGTCCCTGATTCGCCCCGGCGGCATAAATTTTCATCTTGGCAGCTTAATTCCGCTTCGTCTCGACGGCTAGCCGCATACAGCCGCCGACTGCGTCCTTTAAAAGCTCGGTCGGTGTCGGGGTTTAGTTCATCAGCGCTCCCGGAGCACGCACTGCGGTGCAGTTCTAAATTATGGGCTTAGACTGCCCCATTTTCTTTATCTCTGCGCGGCTCCTTAGTATTACTTGCGCAAAGATCAAGAAACCGCATTTTCCACTGACGATGGAAAGTAGCTGGAAAGACTTTTCTCTGATCTTGCTTTAGCCGGAGCTCTACGTACGATCGAAATTTGCGCTGTGTTTCTTTCTTTTGCTCCAAAATGTTCATCTTGTAGAGTAACTGAATACGAGATTTCGGGGGTTACACCGCTGCCTTCGGTCGGCCTAATACCGCCATAATAGCTAAATGAATACAAGCTCATTACGACAGTTCAGTTCCTGATGTTCGAACCTGTGGCGTGACAGGCAGCATATATATTGCACAAAGCGCAACGCACGCTGAAGTCTGCATGCACGCATTACACAAACTTCATTTCAGCGGACATGATGTACACATGCCATAGCCGAGTGCATGGAATGGGCACAAATTTGATGCTTTGACGGGAAGTTCCCATTTATTCTAGATCTGTGGGTTTGCACGCGAAGGTTAGGGGTCTTGCGATGAGGTAACATATATACATGTCGGCATCAGAACCTGGTTCAAGCGCATCGCTTAGTCACGCCGCATCTACAACGCGGGCAACGCATTCGTAGACGGGTAAGCACATTAATGACCCTGCATTGCTTCGGTAACAGTACACCGCAGTATAGGCTGACACACGTCTCGACAAGATAACGAACTATGCGAATGTCACCAGTAGGTGTGCAGAATGTCGTAGATACCGAGTGGGCATCACAGTAGGCCTCGCCCTTACTTTGCTGCGCTCGCTTTATCAGCGCAAACTATATTGAATGCGGAGCGATGGCCCCGACACGTCGCTATATATACGATCGCATCGGCAGCTGCAAAAGCGACAAATACAAGAGCAGCGTGAACAACAAATGTCGATTTTTTGGTTTCGAAGAGCTCGCGCCTGAAAAGGGCCGGTTCACTTTGTGCCCCCGGCGCAGTCGTTCGGGTTCTCATTCTCGGGAAGACCGCGAAAACAAGCCATAACTGTCCGCGATACGAAGCCGAGCGTGTACAAGAATTATAAAACGGGTATGGGCGCCCAACAACCGAGAGCCCTGGAGATCAAGATCTTTGGCTCGCCCGCGAGAAGATACGCACTTTTTTTTTCGTATTGCTTCCTGTCCTTCTTTCTTTCTCCCCTCTTCCTGACGACGCTGTAAAGGCGACCGCGAATGGACGCTTGTAAAACAAGAGCGGGGACAGCCGATTGGTCGATACATTGCGCTGCAAGGGTCGTCGAATGAGTAGAATCCGCGTCTTCCTTTGCTTTGCCTCGTATTTGCTGTTTTCTTTTTGTACTCCTTCATTTGCCTTTACTGCCACTGCGGCTTTACGAGTTTTACGAGAGACGCGCCCCGACATCGCCCCTATAACAATAAAGTCGTCCTCCGAGCGCACCTTGCTCATGCCCGCGGCATGTCTGTCGGCGCATGCGCCTCCAAGGCCCCGCAGGAGTTCCAACTCACTCTCTATAGATAGGGGTCCTGGCCCCCGTGTCGATAACGCGGCTTGATCCATAGGGCGGCGACGCCCCCATCACTTCCTCATTTTACAGTCGCTTGTAAATGAAAACTGCTTCCGACGTTGTTCTTGTTTCTTCCTCTTTTTCTTTTTTCTATGAATTTCCCGAGCGAAAGATTTTGATTCCTTCCGTTCACCCTCGTGTTGTTCGTTTATTTGAGCCACCTGCTGAATCAGGCGGGCGAAATTATTATGGTAAAAATTATCTACTTTCTACACAAGGATGAAAGGCTGCTCATTCATGAGGACATGGTCATTACTTTTTTTTTACCCCTTTAGGTAAACTAGTGCTTAAACGATATCGCAACACGTTTTCGTTACAATTGGTGCTTGTGCAGACGAATCTTACAACCTTGTGGCCAAATGGCAATGTTACGGGAAACAAAAAACTTCAACCGATGGTTCTTGTGGCTGTAAGAGACGCGTGGTTTAAGCTTTAGTTGCTCCTGATTTTGTCTAATATGAGTTAAAGGTACACATTTTTGTTGCCTTTCTGCGGAAGAATAGCGCTTTGAATGCTTTGGAATATAAGAACCACAATTTTTGTTTATATTTGCATAGTCGGTTATGGCCTCTTTGCAGTTCGTTTAGATGGGTGAAATAGAGGTGGTGAAATGATTGTTGCGCTTGCTTTCCGGCCTATCTGACAGCGTTCGCGCATGCGTCGATTTGCAGACGCTCCTGTTCACGTTATTTCTGTTTTGTCATAACCTTTGTATCTCATTTTCTCCAGGGCATGTTAGTCATATATCGATATGCTCTGCGGCGCTACTTTGCAAATGTTTTAAAATCTCTAGTTTCTAGTTGATCTATAGTTTCTAGTTGCCGAACGTTTGTCTATATATACCGACCCCTAGCGAAAACGTCGAAATAATTTTCTTTTGTTTTTCAACGTGGACTTACTCAAGTATACCTGTATACACAGGGTATCCCAGCTAACGTTAGCCGACCTGTTAAAAAAACTGGTGCAATGTACAGTTATAAGAGCTACAGTGCTCCTTTCCAGCCACCAGGATAATTTCTGTGTGCCGATTATCTGGCGAATTCAAAAAGGTTAATTAAATAAGTTATTAATTTTCGAATTCAGGGCATTATTTCCGATGGTAAAACGGTTACTGCGTCCCAAAACTACGCATTCGATCGTTTTGATCGCTCTATGTCCTGTGTAATTATTATTTCTCCGCTGTACACGTAATAAGCGCGCCGCGACATCAGCGTTTCTAAAAGTGGTTTGAACGAACTAACTTCACTCGTTGCCCCACTAGGCAAGCGTCTAGAAGTGACAAGCTGACGGTGTTGGCATCCAGTTATCGTGAGCTGCGTGTTCCGCGGGACGATCATAGCTAGCATATCGCGATCATCACGTGGTTGCCGATTCACGCACTGTGCGTGTATGTGCGCGTTACCGGCTAGTAGATTTGTTTGGAAGTTCTACTGCTCAGTTACCAAGACGTATATTGTAGCATGGGGCTAAACGATCCGCTAAATTGCTGTTATATAGTTGCCAACATGAATGCAGCCTGCCCCCGTGGAACATCTTATTACCAAGCGAGTTCCTCACCGTGATCATGGGTAACAAATATGCAGGATGACTCAGTATACTGACACACACGCCCTCGTCCACGTTAAAAAATGATAATAATAATCGGTAAACATACACGAGTAAGTTATTCGTAGTGATCTTGAGCAGCGCGGGATGTTCTCTGACATAGTTGATTACTTTCTAACAATACAATTATTCAGCATTTCTTTAATTAATATGAGGCTTGCGTTTGTATGCCAAAACGACGAGTCCTCATTTATGGGCCAAAATAATTTCTTAGCGTCAATAACTTATTACCAACCGGATTCTCCACCACAGACTGGACTTAACGTCGCAGAAGAAGGCCGTGCAGGCGCTTCTGCGCTTCTTGCGAGCCACCAGCCTATCTGAACGACTGTGATTAGAAAGTTCTTCCGGCGTGTGCGCTTTTTTTTTTCTCACTCTCTCTCTGTCCTTTTTCTAACCCCTATTTTCCCTACCCCAGTGCAGGGTAGCAAACCGGATTCTAACATCTGGTTAACCTCCCTGCCTTCCTCACCATCTTTCTCTCTTGAGCCATAAGCTTGAGCTCTGTCATTTTTTTCCCTCTCTTTATCTTTCGTTCCCTTATATTATTTTTTTTACGTGACAGATGCGACGCCGTGCACTCTTTTACTTGTCCCAAGATTTACTCCCTAATCATGCTAAATTCAGAATAACTGCAGCTGCTTAGAAATAAAGAAAAAAAGAAAGAAAGAAAGAAAGAAAGAAAGAAAGAAAGAAAAAAAAACAAGCAAATTAACCAAGCAACCACAAACCAACAAACAAACAAATAAAAAAAAGGAAGAAAGAAAGAAATAAAGAAAGAAAGAAAGAAAGGAAGAAAGGAAAACCTCCTAATACATGTATTTCTCGAATGTTTAGCTTGCGAATCAAATTTCTTATTATTGGTTGGCTACAATTCTTCATAGGTGGAGGCAGCGCAAGAAACGGAGGCGGAGAAAGCGAGACTACAAACATGGTACCCAACTAGCAACTGAAAGTTTATCGTTAGGAGAGAGCAAGATTAATGAGCTGAAGCCGCCTTCTGTTTCTTTGATGTTCAAAGCCAGCAATACTCTTCATGTTTGAGACAAGCTTGTTGTTAAAACAATCCCCTTAGCGCGATAGACATCGCGCGTATCTTGGAGTCAGTAGGGAATGTATATAGGCTACTTAATCCGCTCTAATCAGTGGCTCAAGAAGACATGGCGTTTCTGCTCTTGCTTTTTATTAATTACGGTTTTAAAATTTAGCGTGTTTAGACGAGAGCTAGGAGCTAGGCGTGAGGCAGATGTATGGAAAAATCGGCACAGCGATTCTTGGAGCCCAATATTAGTGCTAGATTGCTCAATACACTAAATGTTGGTCCTTTTTTTTTTTTTTGAGTGGCGTTCACGCGAGCACAGTGCGTTAGAGCTGTGCGATTGAGAGGGAAGAAAGAGGTATCTGACAGCAGCTAGCGAAATCTAGGCACGCTGTTCTTGCCCATGTGGCTTGCGTGTATATGTGGCCGTCACTTCGTACAAGTCTCGTCGCGCAGAAGCCAGTACGTGCTGCGATATCGCTCTAATTACTTCGCAGCGTAGTTTGATATCGCTTACGATGCGGCACTCAGGCAGCCTATACTGTAATATAGCACCTCATAAAGTGCGTGCTGGTTGATACCTATTCGCGGCAGGGTTCTCCGGTTTACAGCGCCCATTCCCGCTTGCACATCGGCGTCTTCAGAGGGAGTGGCAATCCTCTTCTCTGCGAAGAGCTGTTAAAGGTAGATGCTGGGGCTTATTGTTACAGTAATTCACTGTTTAGCGCGGAATGGACGCGACCAAGGCGTCACCTCTGCCTTCACCCTGTCCTTTACGCGCTATACAGTGAATTAAGCAATGAACGCATCGTGAAACAAGTTGTCACACCTACCTGTTTACAGTCGTTCACGCTTGCGACTCCATGCTTACGCAGAGTAGCACACACCAAATTGTTAATTGCGCATTATGCCTCTGGTACAGAACTTCCCCATAAATAACGATGAATTAGCATATTCTTTTGTATTACTACTTCGGCAGTGAAAGTACCTTGCTTAACTCACGAAGTGAAAGTTACGCAGCAAAATGTTTGGTTTTATTTTTTCTCCTCCGCATCTTAGATTTAATGGCACCAGGCGTGGCATTCAGCTCGTCTGTGGGAGAGATATAAATGGGATGCGAAAGGCAGGGAGGTTAAGCGGACGACAGGTATCCAGTTTGCTACCCTGCCCGGGGGAAGGGGTAAAGGCAGACAGAAAGATAAACAAAAAAACACGGACAAAGAAATCGAAGGAGACTGTATGTTTCAGAAATATATAGCGCTTATGGACGCCGAAGAAATTACATGAGAATGAAGACTACTTTAACATCTGTCTCGTCATTCCGTGTCTCGCCAACCTGGTCGCGCGTTTATTTGTGGTAGCTTGTTTTGTGGTTGGTTGTTGAGGCAGAAAGTTTGTTTTTGCACTTTAGATGCTATAACGACTGCCCAACGCAGGAATTTATGGGTTAAAGACCTATAAGATAACCGCGGGAAATGCTGTGCACCTAAATTTTTATAATAAAAAAGACATTTTTCCTTCATATCTGTGCTGTAAATTCAGTCTTATAGAGATGCATAAAACTCAGTAGGCATGCCAATCCTTCTAGCCTGAAGCTTTCCGTCTTTTTCTTCCTTTTTTTTTTATTAGCATGAAACATAAGAAGACGTTGGTGCCAGGAGGTGGAGGGGCTACTCCTTTTCACGTGTAAAACAGAAATATATCACAGGTCACACAACCTCACAAAAATAAAAGAAACACATTATAAAATGACATTACAATAAATCCGATAAATCTGATAAAGCTGGCGCGCAATCGTACTTAATAAATAACAAAATAAACTGGGAGAGCGGTTCATGAAGACAGAGATAGAGTGTTCGTTCAAAGTTGCACAAGTGCTCGAGCTGTAATCACGACGTAACGCTAAGTAGCTCTCTCGCTTGGCTTTTTGAGGGTTCCTTCTGCGTCGCGTCTTCTTCCTCGGCTGTCGTCTGCTTTTTGCGGCCCTTTCGCGCATCGCGTCGCGGGTCGTCCTCAGCAAGCCCGAGATATTGAAGACAAAGTCACATTTTAACGTCGTCCCGCGTTTGTCACCAAAGAAGAACGCGGAAAAAGTTCGGAACTGCAACACACCCCACCAGAAACGCAGGAAGTCGATGCAGCCTCTCGTAAAACCCAACGGCCATTGCTCGTATGCTCAGCACGTGTTGTTTGTTCACACACGCAAGTACCGAGCTCGAATGGTCGATAGCCCTCACGTACTCGTCCTACCGTCACTATGCCACTTCCTCCTTCGATTATCCTATCGAAGATCCGCATCATCTTAGGTTTTTCTTTCTTCTTTATAAAGCGCCAGAATGACTCTGTACATGTAAATAGAACATAATTGCCTTCGAACAATGTGTCGACGCCACATGCGGGGTTGCAACGCCGAGCTGCAACTGATGTGCGCACATAAACAGCATCCGAACACTCCGCGTATAACTCGCCGCACCACTGCACCGGCTTGGTGAGGTGTAGTTTCCAGCGCGGTTCGCTGGCGTGAGCTAACGTGTGCAGTTGCGCGCTTGCTGTGCGTGCTGCCCCTACAGGGCTGGCCGGCGGGCGCGCGTGTCGGGGCCCCTCTCTGGCCGATGCACCTCCTGACTTCACGGGATTCCCGCCGGGTCCTTCGTTTCTCAGGGCCCCTCGCGGCTCCCAAGCAGTTGGGAGATGCGGGCCACGCGCCGGCGCCATTTGTCCGCGCCAACAAATGGTTTTGCCAAAGTGATGGATGCGGCCGAGTGCGTCTCTCCGCGAGCTTGAGCGCATGTGTCCCTCGCGGTGGACACAGACAGGCTCGGCTGCGTGCAGCCCTCTTGTCGATGTGCTGATTAAACTTGATCCCTGTCTCTGCGTTTTTCTTCCTCCGTAGCGCGCGGTTCTCGGGGTGGGAGTGGTTGAAGAATACGTGAATACGTCTTCTTCTTCTTCTTCTTTTTTCCTCTCTTTTCGCGCTGCAAGAAGAAGCATACGTGCGTGTCCTCCTTAATGCGCTTGCGCATCGGCTTTAATCTATCGTCATCTCGGCCCATCCGGCAATGGTATGCTTCTCCGTTTCTCGCTATCCGGCTCACGAGGATGGTGGAGCTATGGTGCTCCCTGGTTACTGCACATACGCAACAAAACCTGTATTCCAGGAAGCCCTGAAAGATTATACAAAAACCTTCTGCGACTCCATCTTTTACACTTGTAAAAAGTGTTCTTCGAACGAATGTGAAAGCCTGCGTGGCTATTATCTACCAGGATAATTAGAACCTTAATTATGTGGCTGATGTAGAATGAAAACGGGAAAATAAAAAAAGAAGCGTGGTATTCACATGATGCACCAAATCATCGTTTCTTAATATTTCGAAAACAATTTCTTCTAGGACGAAGCTTAGGATTCTAAAAGCTCTGGTCGCCGTCCAAAACTCTGAGCTCGTGCAAGAATTTAATTTCTCGTGAAAGCCGCGATCTGACTCTCTTCAAGTTGGCGGCGCAAGGATCCTCGGAGCGCCTAACTTAGGTAATTGTATTACGACTGTCATCTTCCACGGGTCAGATTATTTAGTTTGCGCCTGCTGCATGGAGGGAACTGATCTTAAAGAAAGGGTAAATCTTGAAAACAGACACGCTCTTACATTCATGACCGCAAGCTTAACATTGCGCCCCAGACTCAGCATACTGTTTTAGCTCAGCGTCGCAAGAGGCTTCCAGCATGTATCGTTGGCCTTGATGTATTTATGGTTATAGTTACTGGGTGCCTCGAAAGTGTTGCAATGCCATGTCGGCTTTCATTCAGGCTTACTGTATACCCTACACCCCTAGATTATGTATTAAGAATCTGTGATTGCATCGCTATTACTACTGCGCGATTAAATGGTAATTTGTTTTGACTAATTGCAGGCATAGCTCGTGTTTGTGGAAGGAATCTGTACGCTGTATCGCGTCTTCTTTGTTTTTTTCCTTTTTTCGCGCGGAGGTCGGATTGTGGTCTTTCTTTCTTTTACATTTTTTTGTCTATTCGTGGCTTGTTCGTTGAGTCACGAATTATCGTCTGCGTTAAGAGGGGGATTAAATGGTTAGGAGGGGGATTAAGAAATTGCAACTCTTGCGCTAGGAATAAGCACAACAAGAGCGCTCGTGCTGTGCTTGTGTTGTTCTTGTGTTGTGTTCCCCTCTCTTCGAGTTTCGTCTTTTACTGCGCTCGAAGTTTCGTTCCTGTAATTGCAACTCTGTTGTTTTGGTGTGTCAAGTTTTCACCCTATTACAATTATGAGAGCCCGTATTCACAAGACGTATTCACGTTTGGCCATCGCCACTGCGATGGCTTCGTTATCACGCTGATCACTATTGTGAATGGCGGGCGCCAGAACGCCGGACATCGAAAAAACGCTCGTGCAAGGAAAATTTTGCGAACAGGAGTCCAAGAACTTACTTGCCACTTTAACTATAGATTTGTCATGGCGTGGGCAGTAGAGAGTGAGCCACCACTGCTGCTCCAGCCCTTTGCAGATGACATGCCTAAAGCACTGCGCGTCGAACTCAATGCTTAGATTCCTGAAGTCTAGAGCAACAGCACCGTTGTTAGCGCAGTTATAGATAGATATTAATTTATTGCAAAGAAAGAACTAAAGAAATAAGCCTGCTATCAAAAGAACCTAAAGTGTGTTATGGGACCCTGCGTAATACTTCATGAAAGGCAATAAAATTTACATTATAATGAGGCAAAATAATAATATACTGAAATGTTGATGCCTCTAACCCAACAAACTCTGTGAACTCTGTCTAGAAGACTTCCTGGAAGCCTCAGAAACTGACGCTTTCGCACCCACTGAAATATTAACGCCACCAGGACTGAAAGCAGAAAGTAGAGGACTGAAGCGAAAAGAAACCGGCATCTGCGCACTCGTAGTGTTTGTCCTATTTCCGCATAATCCTCAGGAACCGGCCCTCCGTTTGCCTCATCGCGAATATTTCGTAGTCGGCAAGGACTAGGTACAACACAATACTCCCACACCATGATTTAAAGCAATACATTATTCACGTGCTCATCGCGGTAGCACCAAAAAAAGCTGGTAATGTGTACGCAAGATTCATTTAAGAATGGCCCTCGTGAATGCACTCCTTGCAAGTGCACACAAGGGAAAATTATGTTGTACTACCCCAATCATACTTCAGCGTCGTCCTGGGCCTTAGTGCTCATGATGTTAATCAGGTGTTTTTCTCGAGCAGTTTTCTTCGTTTCCGTAAACCGAAAACTGGGGACGGCAGGCTTACTTCGGGGAAGAAGTGCCGAAAACGAAAAGGACCGAAGGTCAAATTAAAAAGAAAAAGAAAAACGCGAGGCGAGCAGGTGCGACGCCTCCCGTCCGTCTGCTGTGACTGAGTGCCTGTCTCTGCAGTCACATTAAACGTGGCCGGCGCACAAATGGCCGCAGGAGAGAGACAGTTTCTGCGGAGCTATAACCCCGCGCATCTCCATATCTGCCCAGGAGTTGAAGCCACCGACCAGTGCGCGTCCGCGCGTCCAGGCCATTGCGGTCGGCGATGGCAACACTGTAGAGCCATCCCACTTACGAGCTCAGTTTCTGCGGACGCGCGTGTGGGCGTGCGGCACGCAGCTCTCTGTCTAGCGCGCCTCCAAGAAGGGGCAGCAGTGAGTGAGAGAGGCTGAAAGAGGCTCAGCTCTGGATGAAATGGCCGGGAGACGCGTTTGCCAACGAGAGAACGAAGGGGCGGATAGCGAAGAGGGGGGTGGGGGAATAAACTGAAGGACGCGGGCGACGCGGTGAGCCTGATAAAAAATTTAGAACTGGTCGTCCTCCCGGGCTGCAGCGCCGGGCGCCGGACGGGCGTAGGACCCGTATTCGACACTCGAGATTAGCTCGAGAGGAGCTCCGCTGTAAGTACGCAATTAGCGTCCTGCCATTTGCAGGCGCGCGGGCACGGAAGCTCTTCGTTCGTCCACCTTTATTCATGGGGCGACGGGGCGCCGGCGAGTCGTCGCAGCACGAGTGTTTTCGCTGAGCTCGGGATTTGGTCGTAATGCACGCCGTCGCCCAGAGACAGCCGCGGCGCCGCATCGCACAGGTGGCGCGCCCGGGCGAGGGACGCGTTCTGAAATTTGCATCGTTCCCCGAGCGTTTTACGGCGCTGTGCTGCACTGGGCAACAGGCTCGGGATTAGTGAGTGCGGCGGCGTTCCGCGCGCTTACACTGCAGAAGCGGCCGTTTTAGTTTTTGTTTGTTTGTTCTCTTGTCTCCTCTATGAACAATTCATGAACGCGCCGGCGCAGCGGCGCAAGTTTCTGCTTCTGGCCTTCCGACCGTAAGAGCAATCAATTATTTTGAGCGCTGAAAACGTCCGCGAACTTGTACGGCCTGTCACATAATTTAACAGTGATTGAGTCGACGCATAGGAGCGCCGTAAAGTTGGGCCCAGCGTAGCTGTCGCAAAGTGCGGCCAGACTCTCGCAACTTTATTTGCGACTGACTGCTTAATGGGCTACTACACTGCACGTATAAACGGATGAACAAGAGGCCAATTACGGTAGCCGCTGACGTTGAAGACTTGCGTCGTTTAACTTTCAGAAATACGATAAATTCTTAACCGCACGCGGCTTAGGTAGCTAGATGTAACATAATGGTCTTTACAAAGACGTATAGCAGACGATTACCCACGTGTAAATTATGGAAAGTGTCATTTACCTTTCACACATTGGGATTTTAAAGCCATACGTGCTTAAAAATTCACTAGCAAAGGCACGAACAATATAAATTACGCTGTGTCTCTTGTGAACAGCGTATTTAGTTTCAAATACAAATGTTACGTGCCGATCTCAGCACGATCTGAATAGCGTTTCAACTTATATATGGGTACAAAACTGCATAATATTGGCGAAAAAATTAAATAATTTGTCGCAATTTTTTATATTATTATTTCTTTGGCAAGCAGTTGAATTCCCTCTTCCTAGCGGAGTTACTACTCCATGCGGATGAATGCTAGCTGAAATAAAATTGCAGCAATATCTTGAACCGGCAACTTAGTCACAATAGATAGATAGAACAGCCGAATTTAGGACGTAATTGATACCGCGACGGTTAGGATTCATCACTTCACAAAGCGACATTATTATGTGAACATACAGCAGCAATCACATCCTCTAAGTGGCCTGCTGCGGAAGTTCTACTAATGTCATTTAATTCCGTGACTGGGTGCGCGTCATGCCGCGTGGTAGATTTCACTCGACGAGGCAACACAGTGCGATTGAAGATAGTCTCCCAGAGAGCAGACTAAGTAAATACTAAAAACAGAGCGGTCAGGTTCATGTCTGTCCAACTAAGGAACGGTCTTAGTCAGGTTACCCCCCCCCCCCCCCCCCCTCCCTTATTTGCAACTGCTTCACTCGACTTTAATGCAAAAAAAGCACCTCCTTGTTAAGACCTCTTTACAGACTCTACTAGAATAAAATGGTCTGGAAGGAAAATATCGTAATTAGAAGCTCATCTGCCGTCTATTTGACTAGGACATGCGGTTTTACTTGAAGTCATATCCACATGACAAGTACACTGACGAGATGATAAGGCATTCGGCCACCATAAGTAAATTTGCGTGTCTTCAGAAATGAGAAGGAAAAAAGCCCATGTATTTACGAACATATTTCGCTTCATAAAGAGCGAAATACATTTTATGTATACGCTCCCTTCCTGCAACAACACCCGAATGCCAAAATATGCTTTTTACGACCGCAACCATTGATCAGCCCCGCTCCCTTAGCGGCGCTGTAATAATTAATCTGAAATTTTTGTCGATTTTGATTACTAACGCCTTACCGCATGGTGTATCATCTATGATAGGCATAGAACAACTTCTTGCTTAATAGAATCGATAAGAAAGAAAATCCTACATATTCCCTCGTATTTGGTGCCCTCTCTGACAATGAAAGACAGCGACTTAAGCACTGGAAATAATTTTTCGGTTATCTTTTCTATGAAATTTCTATGGTAACAGCTCGTCACACAATGTGCACAAATTTCATAAGTAAACAGGTTTTTCGCCAAATTTATGAACTTGAAATCAGCGCACAAAAATATAATTGTGTTTATTTACTGTTTATTAGCCTGCTGTGAGGTTTCGATCAACAAATACATCTCAGTGGTCATGTGAGGCAAGCAATTAGTTCTCTATCATACATGACACAGCAAGCAGTTACAGATAGTTTTGTGGAAAAGAGTAGACAATTCTTTCCTCAAAAAACAATAAATTTGGTGAATAATATTGTGTTTGTATGGATTATACCTGTTCTTAGCACCATTACTGGTGTAGAATAGGTAAGAAAATGAAAATGCCAGCAGTCTTTACGATGAAGGTAGGACGGAACTTGCCATGTTGCAAGGGCAGCAAGAGCAGCAAAACAAATCAGTCGCGGAAGAAGAGGAAGGTTTTCTTTCCGCTTTCGTCTAACCAATAAAAGCTGTGGCAAGCAAAAATTAACATAAAGCCAAGGTTCGTTGATCCAGCCTAGATATTTAAGCTATCAATTACTGAAATAAACGCCGTCATCAAATTTTAATTATACTTGTGTGAGATAGAGCTGTGAAAAATAAACTATATTTCTAATAAACCATAGCAACGTGTCAAGTTTTTACAGCGATTTTGATAGGTTGTGGAAGTGTTCTGCAATTCAAATGTCTGGTTTGCATGGCCACAAAATATACACGTAACTGGAGGGTGTATCATATATGATACGCGAGAATTAGGCATATCTGGCCTAAACAGATGCTTGTCTAATGTTTTCCCAAGCAAATAAAAATTCACGCAGTCGAGTGGTAAAGCCTCACGCTTTGCGTTTAAAGCGTCGCGTTGAACTTCCCCCGGCCGTAACTAGCAGCGAACCCGACTCATCCCCTTGTTCAGAACTGCAGTGGTTTGAGTTTCGTGTGGTCGATGCTTTGTATCTTTGTTATGCATTAGCATGACGTCGTGTTAGAATGCCAAATATTTGCCTATATTTACCTTAAGGCACGGAATATAAATTTTTCAGACGAGAAGTTCCACGGAAGCTAGTTCCGAGAGCTAGTCATCTACTAACCCCGAAACTGTTCGTTCAGGAAATGCCTCGTATTACTTATGTTCTCAGCCACATAGCCCTCGTTGCAAGAAGTTTACACACTCGA